>NC_089503.1:379546457-379616457 GCF_036850995.1 Saccopteryx leptura | reverse complement strand
GAGGAAGGACAGAGGGGCTTGTGCAGCCCAAGTCTGCAGGAGCAGGGACGGGCTAGCCAGCGAGTAGCTGAAGGTATCAGGCAGGGGGATGGGCCTCCTCTCAGCGGCTCTAGAACTGGGGCCCGGGAGGCACATTTGGGGCTCTACCTTTACATGACTTTCCTCCAAATCTAAACTTTTGAAAGATAGGTCTGGTCTCTGGCAAAGTGAATGAGCAGCCTGTCACTGGATGTGTTCAAACAAAGGCTGGATTGTCATGACTCGGGAGTGCTGTCGTGGGAGCTCTGTTAAGGATACATTATCCGGCTGCTAAAATCTCTCTCCAGCACCCTCAGGTGCCCTGTGACCGGTGAGGTGGTGTGAACTCATGTGCCCAGACTCTGCAGGCAGCTGGCCCGAGTTCAGGTCCCTGTTCAGTGAATGAGGAGGCCAGGGGAAGCTCACTGAAGCCTGTTGCTGTAAAAAGGGGGATGAAAATAACAGTACCCCCTTGCCTGACCAGTGGTGACGCAGTGGATGGAGTGTCGACCTGGGACACTGATGTCCATGTTCGAAACCCTGAGGTCACTGGCTTGAGTTTCAGGGTCACTGGTTTGAGCGTGGGATCATCGACATGACTCCATGGTCCGCTGCATGAGCCCAAGGTTGCTGGCTTGAGCAAGGGGTCACTGGCTCGGCTGGAGTCCCCCAGTCAAGGCATATATGAGAAGCAATCAATGAACAACTAAGGAGTCGCAACTATGAGTTGATGCTTTTCATCTCTCTCCCTTCCTGTCTGTCTGTCTCTCAACCTCAAAAAAAAAAAAAAAAAAAAAAAAAAAGAAAGAAAGAAAGAAAGAAAGAGAAAAAAGAATGTAACAATACCCTCTCAAAGGGCTGCGTTTTTATTTTTGTATTACATTAAGAGAGATGCCCTGGACGAAATGGCCTGTGCCAGGATATGCTTGCTTGTAGGAAGGAGGTGGACAGAGGGTCCCATCCCTCTAAGACAAGGCCCGAAGAGGGTGCCCAAGCACCGAGGAGCCGTGAGGCCCACTTATTCACACTTTCTTAGTGAACCTATGTCCCCAAGCATTCTACGTGCTGCTGGGTGTGTCACAGGTGACCCAATAATGTGTATGAAAGGATGCCCGCCCCACACGCAGGGTTTGAAGATAAGCTCCCCGTGTATCTGTGTGTACACACAAAGACAAAGAAAATCGGGTTGTGGCTATAAGTAAACAAAGATTGCCCGCCCTCCCTGTCTGCTCCCGGTCTGCCTCTGCCTTCCTCCAGCCCTTCAATTTCTCTTCTTATCTTTTCCTCCGCAGGGGCTGGATGGAGATCTCCAGGTCAAAACAGCTGGTCAATCCCCCCAATTTCAGGGACCTAGCAGGCAGGCCTTTGTGAAGCCAGAAATCAGAGGGTTTCTTCTGGCGGCGCAAGAATAACTCCTTGCCTGTCTGAACCTTTCACTTTTCTGCCTGCTGAGTTGGCATCTGAAGACCCCAGGCTGTTGGCCACAGTCATGACTCAGCAGAAGTGGGAGGACCTCAGGGCACAGGAGTGCGGGGCGGGGGGGTGGGGAGGTCTACTGTGTTCATTTTCAGTCTATTGAGGATTCCCGGGGGGTCCTGCCAAATGACCTTTGGACAAAGTCTGCAGAGTACCCGCTCACTCCTCGACAGACTCCAGCTCACCTGCTCTGAGTGCGCAGCCTGTTCCTTTAAAAGCCTGGCAGCCCACGTGCACTTGACTCCCCTCCTCCCGACACTGGTGTTGTTCCACATCACTTGAGATACTGCATCCTGTGGGTCCAGCGGGATCCTGTGGGGAGCCCGGGATGTGTCACGACTCCGAGCATCATTTGACACAACGGCAGCGTTTTCCCTCCGGCCTCTCCCCTGCCGGTGCTGCTGCCCCCACCGGCAGGCCCCCTGGCAGGCTGACAGGCCAGAGCCTCGGCATCCCCCAGACCTCGCTCTGACTGGCTCTCGGCTGCCAGAGCCGTGCTTCTCCTGGGGCTGGGATCCCCCTGCCTCCCACCCTGGCGTTCACACCTTTCATTCACTCTGGGCTGCACCCCCCAGCAGATGCTTAAGCACCTGTTTCTCAGGCTGTCACGGAAATGAGTCTCATTGGGTGAGGTGCTGGGACAGAGGTCCTCTCTGCCACCAGAGGACTCGCAACACGCACCTAGCTCATCCCCGCCCCGCTGCGTCTCCCTCCCTCCCTTCCTCAGCAGCAGCTCACATCTCGTCAGCTCTGTTCTATGCCTTCAGCGCCCTTCTCTGCCTTCTTTCTCCTCAACAAACCTGGTCCCCTGGGCGCCGGCCCAGCCCAGGGCTCCACTCTCTACCAGGCGGTGGCCAGGAGTGATGGCTATAAAGTGACAATCAGCCCCTGGCTGTCGCTTGTTTGCGAGAAGACCTGTTAAACAGCTCAGGTAACATCATGCTTCCCCTCCGCTTAAATGTCAAGTCTCTGGAAAGCTCCTGAAAAGGAGACAGTGTGTGTCAGGCCAGAAAGTGACTCCACTTCAAAGTCAGAGAAACCTGGGTGGAAGCTCCCGCCCAGCCACCTGCTGGCTGTGTGGGGAAAACTGACACACCCATGGAGTGACTTGGGGCTCCACTTCCTCGCCTGAGCCGCGGGGGAACGGCGATGGTCAGCACGTGCAGAGGGCCAGGCAGGGCTCCATGCGTGTCATACATGCTAATTCATGTAACCCTCATGATGACCCAGAAGGTGGTGAAGAAACTGAGGCACTGGGGGGGGGTAACTCACCTGCCCAGGGATATAGAACTAGAAGGTCCCTTCTGGACCTGCCTTGACCCCAGTCACTGCCACACCCTGCCTCTCACCACGGCCCTTCTAGCTCAACATCCGGCTGATCCTCAGCACAGAGCTGGCACTCACATACGAGATGGTCTCGTTGTTAATGGCCATATAGACACTGGGTCTTCAGGCAGGAAAACAGGGGAAGGGAGGGAAACTATTAAACTGGAAAAGGGAGAGCCAGGGATGCCAAGTGAGTCACAACTCTTCTGTATCGGTTCCTGGGGCTGCCCTACCAGACTGCCGCACTCTGGGTGGCGTAGGACAGCAGAGCGTGATCCCTGCACGGTTCTGGAGGCCAGGGGGCTGAAACTGAGGTGTGTGTAGGCAGCACCGGGCTCCCTCTAAAGACTCTGGGGAAGAACTCCACGCCTCCTCCCTGCTTCTGGTGGCTTCCCATCATCCTTGGCTCATGGCTGTACCGCTCCAATCTCTGCCTCTGTCTCCTCATGGCTGTCCTCTCTGTGCCCCTTCATGTCACGTGAGGCATGAAGAAACGATGGCTTTTTGTCTCTTATGAGGACACTCGACTTGGAATCAGGGCCAAGCTTAACCCTGGAGAATCTTATCTCGAAATCCTTATTCCAAACACGGTCCCATTCTGAGGTTCTGGGTGGGGGGTTCAGCTCTTGGGGGACACTGTTCAACCCACTACACACCTTTCTGGCCTCAGTCCCTTAAAAAGAGAAGGTGATGCTATGAGACCCTGTGTTCTTCTGGGCCTTTGAGGAAGATGAGTATTGTAACGTATAAATCACTCTGAAGCAGGATGGCCGGTCGTGGAGACAGGTGTGGCTACCCGTCCACTCTCACGGTTGCTGGAGTCTGGAGCTTCATGAGTGCCCGGCCACACGCACACCACGCGCACCCCACACGAGCAGGAAGAGCCGCCAGAAGTCGGCGTGACCCCCACAGTGTGGGAAGGCAGCCTCTGGACTGGGCTGGGGACCCAGGCACCACCGCCGAGACTGCGCAACAGCCTCGGACTGGGACCCAGGCACCACCGCCGAGACTGCGCAACAGCCTCAGACTGGGACCCAGGCACCACCGCCGAGTCTGCGCCACAGCCTCGGACTGGGACCCAGGCACCACCGCCGAGTCTGCGCCACAGCCTCGGACTGGGACCCAGGCACCACCGCCGAGTCTGCGCAACAGCCTCGGGACTGGGACCCAGGCACCACCGCCGAGACTGCGCAACAGCCTCAGACTGACTGCTGTCACTGTAACTGCTCAGAGATGACAGCAGGACCCACAGAACACGGCAGGGAACAGAGACCAGGATGCAAGCCCAGCAGGGGCCCTGGAGGGAAAGTGGAGAAGGAAGGACTAGGGTTCTGCGCAGTCCCACAGACAAGCACCTGTGTGGCGCTAGCAGGCTCCTGTGTGGAGCTGAGCTGTGTGTGCACGGGGCGAGGGGTAGGGATCAACATTGCGGGGTCCCTGTCCCTGGGGGATGGCGGGGTGCCATGAAGGGGCGAGGAGTGTGCACAGGTGGGATGCACAAACGCTCTCAGTGCTACCGGCACTCACAACAGAGAGATGCTCTTTGTTCCACTGGGAAGATTTGATGGAGGTATAGGGGGTGGGGATGGCAAGGCTGCGCGAGGGGTCCCGAGTCTCTTCCGCAAGTGCGAAGACTACAGCTCTCCTCATGGCTGCTTAATTCTCCACTAACATCTGGTGGCCATGCACCATTATATTATTTTCAGGTGTACGACAGTGATTCGACATTTATATACCGTACGGCGCGATCACCACAATACGTCTAGGAACCATCTGTCACTGTACAAAGCTATGACACTATTGACTACCTTCCCTCAGCTGTGCATCACCTTCCCAGGACTTACTTGGTTTCCACCTGGCAAGTCTGTACTTCTCAGGCCCCTCCCCCTTCCCCGCCCACCTCCCAGCCCCGCCTCCCCAACAACCATCAGGTCCTTGTCTGTATCTACGCGGCTGTTTCTACTTTGTTTTGCTTGTTCCTTTTCTTTTTTCTCTCTTTTTTTTTCAATCCACGTAAAGGTGAAATCAAATGGCATCTGTGTAAGGTCGGTGGATAATGGGGGATGGTCACGTGGGGAACCCAGACCTGGGAACTTTGGCTAGGACTGCCCACAACCAAGCGCGCCAAAAGAGGCTTCGCGCGCGCAAAAGAGGCTTCGCAGGAGCCCTTTGGAAAAAAGCAACCGTCTGCCAGCCAGTGAGGTTTCACCACGTCATATTAGCTCGACTTCCCTAGAGGGACCCTTTAAATATCTCCCAGGCGGTTTAATCCTTGCGACTCCCTGGCCTCCATCTTTCTTTCTTCGGGGCCAGGGAACCTTGCCGGGCAGGATGCGCTGTACTCAATAAAGCCTTTTGTTATTCCACACTTGGTGGTTCCAGCCCCTTCCTTCCTTCTTGGCGGGGAAAAATACCTTACAATTTGTCTTTCTCTGACTGAATTATTTCACTTAACTGCTTTTTCAAAAAGCAGTTCCACGCCTCTAACGTTGTGGCCTCCTCACTCTCGCTCGGGCTGTTCTGCCTTGTGGCACATTCCAGAGGGACCACGCCCCGTGTTTCCCAGCTCGAGGGCGCCCCCTGGAGTGTGACACCTATCCAGTGGGTCTGTTGTTCCCGGGTA
The DNA here is from genome assembly GCF_036850995.1 of Saccopteryx leptura. Lineage (NCBI taxonomy): Eukaryota > Metazoa > Chordata > Mammalia > Chiroptera > Emballonuridae > Saccopteryx > Saccopteryx leptura. The sequence continues at coordinate 379,611,014 of NC_089503.1, read as the reverse complement.
TACAGAAGGGGAAACTGAGGGCCATCTAGGTAGAATCCTAGCCAGGTGGCCTGTACCAAGGCCACATTGTGACTCTCCTGGGCCCTTGGCAAGTTTGCCTCAGTGGGCTCCTTCCTGCATAAAAAAATATAAAAGTATATTTTATGGGCCCTGGCCGGTTGGCTCAGTGGTAGAGCGTTGGCCTGGCGTGCAGAAGTCCCGGGTTCGATTCCCGGCCAGGGCACACAGGAGAAGCGCCCATCTGCTTCTCCACCCCTCCCCCTCTCCTTCCTCTCTGTCTCTCTCTTCCCCTCCCGCAGCGAGGCTCCATTGGAGCAAAGATGGCCCGGGCGCTGGGGATGGCTCCTTGGCCTCTGCCCCAGGAGCTAGAGTGGCTCAGGTCGCAACAGAGCGACGCCCCGGAGGGGCAGAGCATCGCCCCCTGGTGGGCAGAGCATTGCCCCCTGGTGGGCGTGCCGGGTGGATCCCGGTTGGGCGCATGCGGGCGTCTGTCTGACTGTCTCTCCCCGTTTCCAGCTTCAGAAAAATACCAAAAAAAATAAAAAGTATATTTTATGATTGTATTGGTATGAACATGCATATAATCCAGGCTAAATTAATAATTTAAATGTTTTCTTTAACTTAATAATTCAGAATGAGTCCAATTGGCCCAACATGGCTTCTGGTGCTCCTTACTGCCTGGCCCCAGCCTGGCTTGGTGCTGCTCTGCCCAGGCCACTGCCCTGCCCTTCAAGTACCTGGGGTCTCCCTGACCTGTCCATACCCTGGCCGTGCCAGATGTTGGGTCATCACATATGCAAGCCTTTCCCCTTCCCAGATTCACTGCCGTCCCCTGAGATGAGCCTGTCTCCTATCTGCCTGTACATTTCTCCAGACTCACCTCTTCCAAGCAGCCTTCCTTGATAACAGTCCTATGAGGAGCCTCCACTAGGAATCTCCTTTGTATGGAAGCCATCTGGAAATTCCCTTTGAATCAGCCTCACTGTAAGTCTTCAGGACAGGGTCCTGTCTTCCTGCAGGCACCACCCCTGCTTTCCACCTGATAAACTTGTATGCATCCTTCAAAGCCCCAGCTCAAGTCTCCTGCCTCCAGAAGCCCTCCTTTACCTTTCCATACAGAATCCACCTCTCCACTGGTCTGCTCCCCCTACTTGCTGGTGCACCCCCGACTGAACTTCTGATCACACCAACCCCTTGTCATGTTTCCTTGGCTGTTGTACCACCACGCTGGGCTCTCCTAACAGCAGGGCCCAGCCCAGGCCTCAGGAGTCATTGGGGACCCGACGGGGGTATTCCAGCCTGGCCTAGTCCCACTCAGTGGGAAGCAGAGTCAGAATTGGCACCCCCTTCTCTAGCCTCTCTAGCTTGTCTGGGCTGGGCCCCCAGGACTATCTCGGGTCTGGCTCCCCAGCATCTCTTCCTGCCTCTTCATTAACAAAAGTCACCTTCAGCCGTTGAGGTTTGGGGACTGGGTTATCTAGGTCATTATCTCACCCCTGGCTGCACGGCCATGGGACGCTTTTACAAAATTCCAACGCCTGGGCTTCCAGCAGCTCATTTACAAAAGAAACTCCAGGAATGAGAGCCGGCATCAGAGTTTTGGGTCCTTTATAAAAGGCACTTCAGGTGATTCTACTTATCGGGGTATAAAAGCACTCAGCCAGCAGGGGGTGGATTTCCTCCTTCGAGGGGTCTCCCTCTCTTTCTCATGATATCTTTGTTTTGGCTCATTTTCCAAGTCAAGGGAACTCCCGAAAGCCCGGCTGGGGAGAGGCTCGCTCACGGCTCTGAAAATGGATGGGAATGGTGGGCCTCGGCTGCCTGACTTCCCCCGGTCACCGCCACTGTCTGCGGTCCCACAAGAAAAACTAAAGCCCAGAGAGGTCGGGCATCTTTCACAAGGTCACAGAGCGAGCAGATGGCATGGCTCAATAGATAAGTCAGGTTCTTTCAACAAATGACGGGTGGGGGTTGAGGCAGAGGAGCCCACATGAGGGGACAAATGAGTCTTAGGGGTGCTTTTCCCCAGCACCCCACCAACCTCTCCACCTGGGGCTCCAGAGCTGCTCGCGCTCTGTCTCTCTCCGTGAGGGCTCCCTGGCCCCGTCTAAGTGGCCAGCTTTGGGCACGCCCTGCTGTCTGCTCCCAGGAAACACCCGGAGCTGGAGCCGCGCACCTCTACCCCCCACCCCGGCCTGTGCAGAGCATTTTGCTCCCCTCGAAGCTCTTCAGAGGCCGGGTGGCGAGTCACTCGCGCCCCTCTGTGGGGACCCCACGCTCCTCTCCAAGCCCGTAAGAGAGATGTTTAATTTATCAGACAATGCCACAAGATGTTGTTTACACGCACGCGGGATGTAACACAGATGCAGCAAAGCATGAGTATCATACACCTGTTTGCGGCTTCTCCTCTGTGTGATAATTAAAGAGACAGTTTGGGTCACACATGCAAAGTGGCGGCATCAGGACGGGTAGGCAGGGTGGCAAGCTGGTGCAAGGGGAGGCAATGTCCTGTCCACTGCTGTGCCAGGTGCCAGACCCACCCTGCTGCCCTCCACTCTTCCTGGGTGGTCTGGTCCTGTGTCCCCACACCCTACACATCCTTCCTTCTCTCGTCCCTAAGGCCTGAGTTGGGGGCTGAGTCCCTTTCAGTACAGCTGTTTTATTTGGCCCCCAGAATAGCTTTAGGAGGTAAATGCCATACTCGGCCCATTGTACAAACAAAAGAACGATGATATTGCCACCATTATCATTAGCGCCATGGTTAATATCTGTGTGTATTTACTCTGAGCCAAGCTCTGAGTCCTCTACACATAGCAATTCATTTCATCCCTGCCACACTCCTAGGAGTAGGTACAATTATCATCTTTATTTTATAAACGGGAAAACTAAGGAACAGAGAACTTGAGTAACTTGCACGTGGTCACACAACTAGAAAGAAAGTAGAAGTGAGGAAATAGTCCATTCATTTGCTGAGTGAGAACCACTGGAAATTCAGGGGCAAACAGTGTAAAGATGGCCCTATCCTCACAAATCCTGACACCCCTCACAGAGCAGGCAGATTAGCCCGCGAGCATCCCTCAGCGGGAAGGCAGCCGGACTCGGACTCGAGCGAGGTGCTCTGGTCAGCATACTTCCGGCTCAACCCTGTTCTTAGCCCGTGTGTGTATGTGTGTGTTTGTGCACACATGCACATGTGTGTAGTGTGTAACAGAACAATCCCGGCATCTATTACATACTGACACTTGTAATCTGGACCCAGACATTGTTTCTGGCTATCACACAGTAGGTCTCAGATATACTAACAGAGTTAAGTTGTGTCAAATGCAACACAGAGTCCTTCTCTGGACTTCTATGACTGCAGATGTAGAAATATTACACTCCAAGGAGTCAGTAAAGACAAATAGTTGAAGGGCAGACTCCTGAATTTTGTTGAGCTCAACACCACATTCCTACACACACCAGCTGGTTTACCTTGGGCAAACTGCTTAACTTCTCTGTGCCGCTGTTTTCTCACTGTAAAGAGAGATGAGAACAGTTCCCCCTTCCTGGGATTAAATGACTAGAAAGCCCCTAGAACAATGCCTGCACATAGCGCTCCATAAAGGACAGCTATCATCGTCATCGTCACAACAAATAGGACACGTGTCTGTCACGCTCTGTGCCGAAGCACACTTAGGAACATCCGCTTTCCTCAAGCCGACAAGCGGTAGAAGCGCGGAGGAGGCTGTCAGACGTCACAGTCCTGAGCTGTCAAGGACACTGCGCCTACAAGACAGGACACATGGAGTCTAGTCCCAGCTCTGACGTTGGACAAGACACTTCCCGACACTGGGGCCTCAGTTTTCCCATCTGTAAAATGGGGAGTGTGCTACGTAACTTTCTAAGGTCCTCTCTAGCTCTGCATTTCCTGTCTCCTTCCTGCTGTGAGTGTCTGGTGCTGCCACCCAGAGTCCCAAGAGGTGCTTTGGGTGCAGGGGAAGCACATTAACCTAAGTCTGTGTTGCTAACACCATGTGGTGTACGATCCTCAGTTTACAGGTAAGAAAGCTGAGACCCAGGCCTGACCTGTGGTGGCGCAGTGGATAAAGCGTCGACCTGGAAATGCTGAGGTCGCCGGTTCGAAACCCTGGGCTTGCCTGCTCAAGGCACATATGGGAGTTGATACTTCCAGCTCCTCCCCGCTTCTCTCTCTCTCTGTCTCTCCTCTCTCGCTCTCTCTCTCTCTCTCTCTGTCTCTCCCTCTCCACTCTAAAATGAATAAATAAAAAATAAATAAAAATTAAAAAAAAAAGAAAGAAAGCTGAGACCCAGAGCGGGAACCCAGTCAAGTTAGTTCCAGGGCTGGCCTGGGGGTGGGGCCGCTGGCCCCCTGTCCTCACCACAGAGCCCACCTGGGCGCCAGGCAGGTGAAGACTGTGCCGGGAACACATGTCGATGAAGTTTGGAGCCTGAATCCTAGCGCTCGTCCATCTGGCCCCGTACACCTCCTCTCCCCCACAGGAAGTACCCCCCCCCCCCAGCCCTAAGAATCGGCGCTGCTGTAAAATAAGTGCAGGAAAATCATTTTGGCTTAAAACCGGTGATTTTTTTTTTTTTTTTTTAAGATCCTCTTCTAGGAAATTTCTAGGACTCTTGAGGGTTGATTTTTGGGTAGAGACGTGGATTTATTCCCCTTCTCCGGGTCCATCTATGGAAGTCTCCCAGCCTAGTAGGACGGATACAAGTCAGCAGTGATTTAGTGTTTGCTGGGCACCAGGCTCTGTTCTAGGAGCTTTGCATACAGTAACTCGTTTTGCTTGAATAGCACCAGTTAGTGTTGTCATTGCCGTTTTTGCAGATGGGGACACAGAGGCTCAGAAGGAATCTCACCTGCCTTGAAAGCTGGGATTCGGAACTGGTACCCCTGTCTGGTCAGGAGTTCAATCTTCACTCAGGTTCGGGCTGCCCTAAGTCAGGGATAGCGTCCTAGAGCTGCGTGGTGGTCGTAGCTTTGAAGCTTGACTCTTTGACCGGCTCACTGTGTGATTTTGAATGAGTCCCTTGCCCTCTCTGGGCCTCACGTTCCTCACTTGGAAATGAGGAGAAGACAGTTACCCTGCAGAGTTGTGACTGGGAACTATCAATAGTGCATATAACCAAATCCCAGACGGGACCCAGCGAGACATCGGACTCGCTAAGTGGTTGTGCTTTAAAGGAATATCAGATTGCTGACCGGGCACTTCCTGCAAAACCTAATTACCCTGAAATTCATAGTAATCAAGATGGAGCCAAAGATAATGGCATCTATACATCTGGAAGGAAAGTCCCATCCCCTCTCCTCTCTCTAAAATCAATAAATAAAATCTTTAAAAAAAAAGAAACCTAAATTAATTAATAAATTCTGGGGAAAACATTTGCAGGGCAACTTTCTAGAGTCAGACACATTTTTTTTGCATGTGTCACCAGTTGCTGATAGGCCCAGACAAGTGGTCTTCTCCGGAAGGTGGGGCTTCCGAGCGCTTGGCTTTGGAAGGAAGGGAACTATTTATTGAAGAGCAGTCTCTGGTTCAGACTCTTGGCAATGTACACAGGTCTTCCCCTGAGGAGCATGATCTGTTTGCTTCAGCTTTTCTTACTTTTCTTGCTCAGAGTCCTAGACATGCCACCGCTGGAATGCACCTTGGAGAAGCTGAGGCCCGGGGAATCTGGGTGTGCATCCAGGCCCAGAATGGACTGTCCTCCCCTCCCTTCCAGGTACCTGGGGTGGATGCTGGAGGCCCTTTGGGAGAGACTAGGGTGGCAGGGCCCGGGTCTGAGAGGTCCCTATGAGCAGGGGCTGGGATGAGCTCAGTCCCACAACCCTGCTGTCCAGAGCCTGCTGTCCAGTGCCTCATTGCATAGGCCAAGGCTGAAGATACAAAAACCCACAGCACCAGGTCAGACCAAGCAATGACTCTTCCAAGGTTTTTTGTTGTTGTTTTTTTCCTTTTTTTGTGTGATAGAAACAGAGAGAGGCAGAGAGAGGGACTGATAGGGACAGACAGACAGGAAAGGAGAGAGATGAGAAGTATCAATTCTTCATTGTGACACCTTAGTTGTTGATTGATTGCTTTCTGCTTTCTCATATGTGCCTTGACCGGGGGGGCTACAGCAGAGCGAGTGACTCCTTGCTCAAGCCAGTGACCTTGGGCTCAAGCTGGTGAGCTTTTGCTCAAACCAGATGAGCCCACGCTCAAGCTGGCGACCTCGGGGTTTTGAACCTGGGTCTTCCATGTCCAAGTCTGACGCTCAATCCACTACACCACCGCCTGGTCAGGCTCTTCTGAGCTTTTACTTACTCTAACTCATATACTCCTGCCAACAGTCCTGAGAAGTTGATATTGCTCTTGTCACCATTCCACCATGGGGAAACTGAGGCACCATGTTGTTAACCAGCTTGCCCAAGCAGCTAGAAGGGACCTTGGGGTTGTGAAGCAGGCAGGGTAACTCTGGGGTCCAAAATTTTATTCCATGTGCCCCTTGAATACTTGTCAAGTGCCATGTAGGTGAAGGAGTTACTTTTAGGCATGGGTGGGGAGGAGAGGACATTGAAAATCTTCTTGGCCCCTAAAATTCCCTCCTCCTGGTAGGCCCAAGTCTGAAAGGGCTTATCTGCTGGTCACTTTGCAGGACCTGCATGGACCCAGACCAGGATGACAAACCCCATGGAAGTCCACAGTTCTCAAAACAGGTCTGGAAGGCAGAGGATGAATGGGCTGGCATCAGGAGAGGATGCCCAGGCCTGGAGGTCCTGAGGCCCACACAGAAGCAGCCTCCGAGCTGGGGGTTGAATCACCCCCTCTGCTCCGGGGCTCCTGCCCTGGACACCCCCCCCCACACACACACATGCACCTGCCCAGCCTCTACAGCCCTCCTCAAATCTCCACTTTGCCTCCTGGCAAACGGTGCAAAGACAGAAAATAAAGTCTCTAGGCTTGTCCTTTTTCTTTTTCAAAGATGTCACAGGTCTGTGGTTGCCATGGTGACACCTACCAGCCTCTCAGAAGTCAGCGCTCAGCTCCCTCCAGCGGCCTTGACAGCCTCCCCTATGGAGCCCTCCCCCTGCCCACCCCTTTACCCTTGCTCCATCCATCTCCGAGCCTCCCCCACTTCTCCCACGGGTCTCCAGGCCCAGCCTTCCCTTCCTCCTGGCCGGGCGGGCTCAGATGCCACGGGCGGAGCGGAAGACATCTGAGGCTAGGGTGGAGAAGATCTTCAGAGGAACCCAACCCAACGCACAGGCAGGTAAGTGACAGTAATGAGCTCCCGGGTGGCACAAGCCTGCCAGGGATGCCCAGACATGACTGAACCTCCTGAAGGGGCCATGCCCGCTCCACAGCTGGCTCCGTGCGCCTGCTGCAGCCTCTGTCCCTTCTGTTCCTCCCCCCTTTCCTCCATCCTTGGGGGCTCTCTCTGCTTCCGCCAAAGCCCAGGAAGCTCTGGGTCAGCCTGGCCCTGGGCAAGTTATCCCCCGCCCCAGAGCCTCACTTTCCTCATCTGTAAAGTGGGTGACTAAGCCTTACCTTAAGGCAGTGGTTCTCAAAGTGTGCGCCAGGGCACACTGGTGTGCCCTAGAAGATTTCCAGGTGCGCCCTATGGTATTCCAGAGAAATATGTGCCTGTTGGGGACCAAAAAACCAACAGGGGTTTTGGAGTTTAGATTTTTGGGGGACAGAGGTGTGGGGAATTGGCTGGAAGCTGACAGTCTGTCCAACCCCCCACCTCACTTGCCTGATTAGGTTGCAAAAGGCTGTTAAGCTGTGGTGCTGGATTGTTTACACTACCCCCCATGTTACCCGGAAAGACTGGAGGCAAGTTTCTTCTATCCTTTGTTTGGTGTAAATTTAAGATGATATGGATGGTGGGGGTTTTCTGCACTCAACAAAATTAAGAGTAAACAGAGAGGAATTTTCAATGTATAGATGAGGAAATGAGAGTTTGTCTTTCAAATATATGCCCAAACATTAAAGAAATCACTAGGACACATCAGGCTCATGTTTCTCATAAACACAAGAATGAAAACACTTAACACATTTGCACCAGGACCTGCCGAATTTATTAAATCTTACTAAGAATGTATCTATATCTATAAAAAGATAACTTTTTTGTGGTTTTTAAAATTTTTAACCCCTCTTTTTTACAAATTCTAAAACGCATAACTCAAAAAATGTAACATAAAAATGTTTTTTGGCCTGACCAGGTGGTGGATAGAGCGTTGGACTGGGATGCGGAAGGACCCAGGTTTGAGACCCTTAGTTCGCCAGCTTGAGCGCAGGCTCATCTGGTTTGAGCAAAAGCTCACCAGCATGGACCCAAGGTCTCTGGCTCAAGCAAGGGGATACTTGGTCTCCTGAAGGCCCGCGGTCAAGGCACATATGAGAAAGCAATCAATGAACAACTAAGGTGTCACAACGAAAACTGATGATTGATGCTTCTCATCTCTCTCCGTTCCTGTCTGTCTGTCCCTATCTATCCCTCTCTCTGACTCTCTCTCTGTCTCTGTTAAAAAAAAAAAAAAGAAAAAAGTTTTTTAATGTCAGAATAAATTTAATTTTGTTGTATTTATTTCATTTAATTACCATACAAGCACACTTGGACTTTATATTCTTTTTCTTTAATGTTTGACTTAATTATTATAACATATTTCTCAGAAATTTGTATATAGGGTGCCTACAATTATTTGTAGGATTTGAAATGCGCCCCGACTTCAGAAAGTTTGAGAACCATTGCCTTAAGGGTTGGTTACTGTGGGGTAGAAATGAGACATGTGTGTGAACACCGGACACACAGCAGATGCTGGAACCCTGTCTTCCCTTCTCTCTGCTCCCGTTGCTTCCGCCCCCTTCTCGGGCACCGTCTCCACCCCCCACCCCCCACCCCGCCCCCTGCCTGTCAGTCTCCACCCCCCACCCCCCACCCCGCCCCCTGCCTGTCAGTCTCTGCGCCCCCACCCCCACACCGCCCCCTGCCCGTCAGTCTCTGCGCCCCCACCCCCCCACCCCGCCCCCTGCCCGTCAGTCTCTGCGCCCCCCACCCCCACCCCGCCCTGCCCGTCAGTCTCTGCGCCCCCACCCCCCACCCCGCCCCCTGCCCGTGTCTCTGCGCCCCCCCCCCCCCACCCCGCCCCCTGCCCGTCAGTCTCTGCGCCCCCCCCCCCCACCCGCCCCCTGCCCGTCAGTCTCTGCGCCCCCCACCCCCCCCACCCCGCCCCCTGCCCGTCAGTCTCTGCGCCCCCACCCCCCACCCGCCCCTGCCCGTCAGTCTCTGCGCCCCCCACCCCCCCCCCCCCCCTGCCCGTCAGTCTCTGCGCCCCCCACCCCCCACCCCGCCCCCTGCCCGTCAGTCTCTGCGCCCCCCCCCCCCACCCCGCCCCCTGCCCGTCAGTCTCTGCGCCCCCCCCACCCCGTCCCCTGCCTGTGAGTCTCTGCGCCCCCCCCCCCCACCCCGCCCCCTGCCCGTCAGTCTCTGCGCCTTCCTCCCGGGCTTCCGGCTGACGCAGCGGCAGAGCAGGACGCTCGCGGCCTCTGCCTGGAGCTCACCCGCTCTCCCTGGGGTCACGGGACTTCCTGGGGAAGCAGGGATGACAGATACTCTGCGTCCAGGGGGGACAGCCCTGACCTCTGCGGGGCCATGAGCAGAGCACAGGGAGGGCACTTCCGGAGCGCTGACCGTGTGCACACCCCACTAGAGGGGTTCTCCACGGTCAGCTCACTCACGGGTCACGCCCCCCCCCCCCCACGCGGTGCTTACTGTCCCCACGCCCATCTCACACCCAGAGGAACCAGGCCGGAGCAGCAGGATGAGTGGAGCGGCGATTCCATGACGTGGGACGCACGGGGCAGGACGAAGAGGGCGCCTGGCCCCTCCAACACGCACACAGGCACGCACGCGGGCCCTTCCCTCCCTTCTTCCTCTCGGGTCTCAGACTTGAGGCGGCTTCTGCCATTGTCCCCCACAGACCCCTGAGAGCGGCTGAGCCAGGGCAGCATCACTGGTCCAGGTTCGAGGTCGCCCACAGAGCCGTCCCCACCCCGCTCCCGCCGAGCCGCCCGCGTGCCGGCGCCGAGCCGACGGCGGTCGTCTCTGTCCACCGCCCCGGCCGCAGTGAGGCCACCTCAGCGTGCACAGTGCTCGGAGGTCTCGGTCTCCTTTGGCAAAACCCCTACGAAGGGGCTGAGAGGGAGGCTTCCTGCCCCCCACGGCAGCTCCGAGGCCCGGGGGCCGCTACCCCCACCCCAGGGAGCAGGGGGCTGCCACTCTCCAGGGGACAGTCTCGTGCCAGGAGCACGGATTTACCAGCAGGCAGGCCACTGACAGGGATGCAGTGTGGTGACAGGTCGAGGGACAAGTCTGGCTGAGAGGTCTCCTTTCCAGGGGCCTCTGCCCAGTTACCGCTCCTCAGTGTTTTTCTCCGCTTCCTGGCTACTCGAATCCTCGCCTGCTCACCTGCAGGCCCACACTGGGGACAAAGGGCACCCCACACTGGGGTCGGAGGGTGCCCCAACCCTCACTGGAGCCTGCCCCACCGTCTGAGCCCAGGGTGTCCCTCCTAGCAGCCCCTCTGCGTGGTCACGCCACTGCCGCACGCTCTAACCATGTGGGACATGAGGACAGAGTGGACCCTGACTCAGGAGGGCCGGTGCGCCCGAGTGCTGCACTCTTAGCTGTCCGGACAGGACTGGAGCGAGGAGGGCTGAGATGACTCAGGAGGGCCGGTGCGCCCGAGTGCTGCACTCTTAGCTGTCCGGACAGGACTGGAGCGAAGAGGGCTGAGATGGCCCAGGAGGGCCGGCGCGCCCGAGTGCTGCACTCTTAGCTGTCCGGACAGGACTGGAGCGAGGAGGGCTGAGATGACTCAGGAGGGCCGGTGCGCCCGAGTGCTGCACTCTTAGCTGTCCGGACAGGACTGGAGCGAAGAGGGCTGAGATGACTCAGGAGGGCCGGTGCGCCCGAGTGCTGCACTCTTAGCTGTCCGGACAGGACTGGAGCGAAGAGGGCTGAGATGACTCAGGAGGGCCGGTGCGCCCGAGTGCTGCACTCTTAGCTGTCCGGACAGGACTGGAGCGAGGAGGGCTGAGATGACTCAGGAGGGCCGGTGCGCCCGAGTGCTGCACTCTTAGCTGTCCGGACAGGACTGGAGCGAGGAGGGCTGAGATGGCTCAGGAGGGCCGGTGCGCCCGAGTGCTGCACTCTTAGCTGTCCGGACAGGACTGGAGCGAGGAGGGCGAGATGGCCCAGGGCTGCCTCCTCACAGCAGACTTTGAGGGCCCAGGGTCAGGGCTCTCTGGGGCCACACAGGGCCCTCCCCGGGCCTCCTTCGGGGGGGGGGTCTCTCCTTCAGGGACTGAACACAGACACCGGTTCTCAGCTGCCGCTGACCAGCCACACAAATCTGCCCATGAGCACATTGGAACCGAGGCCATGGGCTTCGAGCCATGACACACATCATCTGGTCTCTCCCGCAGAGCAACACAATCCGTGCAGACCCCTCCAGCCCCCACACGTTGGTAAGCACGACAGTGTGGGGGTCGCCCAGATGGGCTCTGCCATCCATATACTCTCTCCTCAGCCGGATCACACATTAACTGACAGAGTTCGGGAGAGATGAGGAAGCTCAGGGGAGACACGAGAGTCCAAACATAGCCGTGGCTACTACTATAAAAGCCCCAGAGGAGGATCTGAGGGTCACAGTGAGTCACTAATGGAAGAGGCAAAGCCTAGATAAGACCCTGTGTCTGCACACCGCATCCCTCTCCACCCATGTGCTGTAAAAGGTCACCAGACCACTTCATCTTGGGTTTACTGTTCTCCCCACAAAAGGGGTGGTTCTCCGCCAGCCCATGTCGAGAAAAGCTTTCAACGATCAGGCCCAGAAGGCCTGTGTGCACCCAGGCATAGGAGGATGGATCAGATGACATCTCAAGGTCACCCCCAAGACCGAGGTCTCCAGTGCTCTCTACCGGGCATCGTGGGTAGAGAAAGCCCCCTCCCAATGGCAGTTTGTAGTTGTGGCTTTGATTAGATCTCGAGATTCATTTTTCCCGGTGACACAGTGGCCGAACTGAAGGCCGTAATCCCTTCAGTGGGTCCACGCGTTTAGGAGGATGAGAGGATGCTGCAGTTAGAATACCAAGCTGAGTAATCAGTTCATTAGGAATTATTCAATATGTTCGCCATCTGCAGCCGGACCCCACTCCTCCCGACAGAGATAAATCGGCGGACGATGCACTAGTGACAAGATAAATTCCTCTACCGTGGAAGCCACGCTCGGAGATGACCCGACCCGGAGGAGTCTCTGGCCCAGCATCCCACGAGGTCTTAGACAGTGGCTAGCTGCTGACCTGTGCTGGGAGAGGACACTTAGTGTTCATGGGCCGACCAGCTGGAATGTCTCGGTCCAAGTTCCCCCAGAAGGAAACTCTTAAGACCATTTTGAGAGCACATAGTTTATTTGAGAGGTGGTCCCGGAAAACACTGGGAAGGCTGCAAGAGATGTCAGGTGGGGAAGAGAAGGCAGCCCATGAAAGGTGTGTTATCAAGGGGGTTACAACGGTGGACCACTGCAGCTCGGCCCCACGGGGTCCTCTGGGCAACCACGCAGGACCTGCATTAGAGTTCTCCCTGCTGAGGGGTGTGGGTGCTGGGGTAGGAGTGCCCATCAGCACCTATGGGGGGAGGTGGAAGAAAGTGGAGAAGGTGCAGGAAAAGGCGGTGGGAAGCAATGGGTGGGAAGCAATCTGAGGGCTGTTCCAGCTGTCACCTTCCGCAGCACTTCTGGCCCGTGCACTTCCCCGGGCAGAGTGCACCCCAGCGGCCGGAGGAGGTCCTCAGCTCAGAGATGCAGGCAAGGCCCAGGGGAACAGTGTCTGCTCTATGGAGGGTGAGCAAAACCCCATAGGACTACGGCCCCGCAAGAGGAATCTCAGGAGAGACTGGGGACGCGTGGACTAAGGAGTTTCACTTTCTGGCCCTGCAAAAAATGCCGCATGCATCTCTAAAAAGGGTAGGAGCCCTGAGCCCCAAAGCACAGTGCTCCTTAAGTGTTTGAGCCGGGAAGCGAGGCCCGTTGGACTCGTGCAGGTTTACAGAGGGCCCCCGGGATGGCGGAAGGGCATCTCGGGGCACTATTCCTGGGTTAGGAATGGGCAGGAGGAGGTTGGAAGTCTTGCCGGGCACTGGTCTGGGCAGAGAAGGGCCAACAGAGGCGCCCTGTGGTTAGCAGGCACTGCCTCCTTTGAAACGGGAATACGTCCTCCGGAGGGGGGAGCACAGGGTGAGAGCTGGGAGTCTGCAAATGGCACTGAGTTCTTCTGGAGGGGAAGTGAAATGTCAAGCCAATGGGGATACACTACAGAACTGCACAGGGTGTGTGTGAGTGGGCAGGAAAGTGGCAGCTGAGAGTCGGTGTAGGCAAGTGTAAGAGTGTATTTAAAGTCAGATATCTCCAGCTCTGCAGGACTTCCTTCTGAGAGGATGCATGCCACGCGATGGTTTTATTTTGGGAATAGTAAGGAGGGGGAGGGGAACTGACATTTACGGCTCAGCTACTAGGTGCCAGGTGTTCCCTGGGTTTGGTTTTATGAATCCCTGCATGCAGACTGAGGAAATGCGGTTCAGAGGGGCCAAGTAAGTTGCCCAAGGCCACACAGCTGGGAAAGGCTCCTGAGTCAATCTGTGTTCTTTCGGATCTGTTCCCCGAGGACATGAACCCAATGTGGGAAGTGGCCCAGAGGCCACAGGCCCAGTAGGAAAACACTGGGAACATTGAGATGCCATTGGCTTCTGCTTTCCCCTTCCTTTCTGGTCCGTCCTACTCAGTCTCTTTTCCTGGTTCTTTCAACAAAACACTGAAGTGCCCGGGGTTAGCAGCTTTCTCTTCTTTATCTACGCACACCCTTTCCTTTGGGGCAATGCCATCCTATGCCCACGAGTCCTGAGTCCATGTGCCCAGCCCTGGCTCCACACGGGGCTCCAAACTTGCAATTCGACTCTCAGGACATGCCCACTGAGATGTCTGACGGGCATCCCAGGGCCATAAACAAGCCTTTGCTCCCCCCTGGAGCCTGCTGCCCTGCGTGCTTTCTCATCGCAGGAGACAGCAACCCCCACGGAGTCTGTCCTGCCGTCTCTGCATACCGACCATGTCCCTAGAAAGTCAGCGGAAAGGCGGGCAGGTAGGCGGATAGCTGTGAAAGGCACACGACCTCTCGCTTTTGTTAAGAGGAAGGCGAGAAGGGATGGTGGAAGCCCGGGGAACCGTGACCTGTGGTAAGAAGTCAGTGGGTTTCATCAGCAAACCCAAGGGTGGTGAACGGGGGAGGGGCGAAGATGAGGGGTCCCACCTCAGCTGTGGAAAGAGATGTGACGGGACCAAAGCCAAGGGGAGCCTGTGGGCCCCCCATCCGTGGCCATATTGGGGGCCCCACGCTGTGTCTCTCTACCTCTGGCCCTCTCCCCTCACCCCTCTTCTTCTGTGTGGCCCCGGAGAGCTCTGGTGTGGGCTCCTCTCCCAGCCTGGAGAGGACAGTGGGGCCCCAGACCCAGCTGGCTGGTGCCCAAGGCCAAGGCTGGTCATGGCAGGCCCCAGCAGCACTCGGGCTGAGGGCGAGAAAAAGAGGGAACGGTTCCTCATGTTGTTGGAGAGATGAAACCAAACAGAAAAAAAAAGAAAGCTATAAAGTCACTGGATTGGAAAATGAGAAAGCAGAATAAATAGGCTCTAGGGAGGGAAACAGGTCTTCCCCGCTCTTTGAACAGAAATAAACAGGGAGCGCGCCTGTCAGGAGGGAACTGACACCAGGGAGTCGGTGGATCGGCTCCATCCGGAGCCCAGACCTTCTGTCTGGCTCATACCGTCCGTCCGTCCGTCTGCTGGACCACTCTGCGGGCCGCCTGCTGTTCCCCTCACCCACAGCCTGCCTTCCATCCCCCTGTCCCACTCCTTCCTGACACCGGCACCCTCTCTGCCATGCTGTCTGCTCCGCCACGGAAACAAGCTCCTGTCTCCTCCATGCTCCACCTCCTGTGAGAAGCCTTTCTGTATACCTCTTCCATCTCAGACCTGGCTGAGTCACAGTCATGTGACAGATCAGCTCTCCACCTGTCCCTGCACACCCTGAGCATCTGCCTAACACTCTGTCTGAGTGAACCATTTGCCTCGCTTCCTCTGGCCCATGGAGTGCAATCTACGTTTCAATGTTTCCTCCTCCAGGAAGCCCTCTGAGATCTCTACAACCCTCAGGTGGAATCAGTGTTTGTTCCCTGTACATGTTGAGAATTAGGGGTACTTCCAGTTTCTACACAAGCCTCCTGGTCTGAAGGTGAATGACTCCTGGCAGAGAGGAGTCTCACTTTCTCTGCCTCCTGAAGGTAGGGCTTCATCTGTATCACCCAAGGCTTCAGGGGGGCGGCTTAGGGAACAAAGGGGATTAGGAATCACTCTAGGAAAGAAAATGTTAGGAGCAAACTCAAAGAGTGGAACTGACTTCAGCCACACTGAAAACACTGGCTGGCAGACAGTTGAATGGATTATGTTCAATTTTGTTTTGTTCTAAAGATTTTTGAGTAAATGTTCCACATGGCACAAAGCACATAGCCAGATGTAAACTTCGTCCTTCCTACAGATATTTACCAAGCAGATGCACCTCCTCTGCACTCACACAGATATAGGAGCACACACAGCTCACAGCACACCCAAGGCAGACAGACAACCCCTCACTCCCAGCACAACCTGCCTCCATCTCACCATCCACTTTTTTTTTTTATTCAGTGAGAGGAAGGGAGGCAGAGACAGACTCCCACATGTGCCCCCACCAGAATCCACCTGGCAAGCCCACTAGGGGGCAATGCTCTGCCCATCTGGGGTGTTGTTCTGTTGCTCAGCAACCAACCTCTTCTTAGCACCTGAGGCAGAGACCATGGAGCCATCATCAGCACCTGAGGACAACTTGCTCCAATTGAGCCATGGCTGAGGGAGGGGAAGGGAAAAAGAGAGAGAAGTAAGAGGGGGAGGGATGGAGAAGCAGTTGGGCGTTTCTCCTGTGTGCTCTGACCTGGAATTGAACCTAGGACAGCCACACTCTGGGCCGACGCTCTACCACTGAGCCAATCGCCCAGGGCCACCATCCACTTTATTGTACGTGAAAACCACTGATGATCTGCAACCAAAGTAAAACCATCACACAACAAAACAACAGAAGGCACCTTTCCCCTGAGCTCCACTCAAACACTCTCCACACTTCAGAACTAGCAGCAGATTCTGAATAAGCTCGCCCAACCTCTTCACTTTAGGAAATTGAAGCTCAGAAAGGGGCAGTGGCTGTCTGAGATGGTGCAGCTAAGAGTGGCAGAGATGGGACACATGGCAGACCCACTGATGCCACCCCAGCTTCACCTGGGAGAGGGAGGCTGTACCCCAGGGGAGGAGGCTGGGTGAAGGGCCAGAGGTCATGGTCATCATGGCCATTCACATGCAGGTTCTCATTAGATTTGGGCAGATGATAAAGAAACAGTGGAGCCAAAAAATGGTGGACCATTCCTTTATTCAAGTCTCGTACTGGCCGATGAGCAAACACACAGGGTTCCCAAAGCCACTGACACATTCTCTGGTTCCACAACCAGGAGAATCTTCTCTGGTTTCTCCTAGAATCAAAGGCCCCACCAGTCTCAATGGAGCTCGCAAAAAACCCCCCCCTCTGGTTCCCCATCTGCACACCTCCTCTCTCTGTACAAACTGGGTTCTTCCTCAGCACGCTGCAGTCTCTCTCTCCCTCTGCAAACATGGCTTCTTTCTGCCCCTTCTCCTTCTTCTCTCTCAAACTACCTGGGCCCACCAAGACTCCTCCTCCAGCAAACATTAGCAAAACAATGGCCCTTCCCAAGCAGGAAGGTAATTAATTTGCGATTTCACAGACCACATATACCTGGCACTGCCCAGAGCCATTTTCTAACAATAAAAGTGAGCAAACTCAAAGAGTACAAATTTTACAAAGTCCTTTGCCCAAGATGGGGCACCTAAGACAGGTGAGTGGAGGGGTGGGCCCTGGAGACAGGGGGGACTGGGGAGAGGTGAGGGGTGGGCCCTGGAGCAGACTGGGGAGACAGGGTGGGGGGGCTGGAGACAGTGAGGATGGGGAGGGTGAGTGGGGGGGCCCTGGAGACAGGGGGACTGGGGAGACAGGTGAGTGGGGGGTGCCCTGGAGACAGTGGGGACTGGGGAGACAGGTGAGGGGGGGGTCCCTGGAGACAGTGGGGACTGGGGAGACAGGTGAGTGGGGGGGCCCTGGAGACAGGGGGGACTGGGGAGACAGGTGAGTGGGGGGGCCCTGGAGACAGGGGGGACTGGGGAGACAGGTGAGTGGAGGGGGTGGGCCCTGGAGACAGGGGAGACTGGGGAGACAGGTGAGGGGGGGGCCCTGGAGACAGGGGGGACTGGGGAGACAGGTGAGGGGGTGGGCCCTGGAGACAGGGGGGACTGGGGAGACAGGTGAGTGGGGGGGTGGGCCCTGGAGACAGGGGGGACTGGGGAGACAGGTGGAGACAGGGGGGACTGGGGAGACAGGTGAGTGGAGGGGGTGGGCCCTGGAGACAGGGGGGACTGGGGAGACAGGTGTGGGGGGGCCCTGGAGACAGGGGGGACTGGGGAGACAGGTGAGTGGTGGGCCCGGAGACAGGGGGGACTGGGGAGACAGGTGAGTGGGGGGGCCCTGGAGACAGGGGGGGGGGGGGTGAGTGGGGGGGCCTGGAGGACAGGGGGGACTGGACAGGTGAGTGGGGGGGCCCTGGAGACAGGGGGACTGGGGAGACAGGTGAGTGGGGGGGGTCCTGGAGACAGGGGGACTGGGGGAGAGGACAGGTGAGTGGGGGGGGCCCTGGAGACAGGGGGGATGGGGAGACAGGTGAGTGGGGGGGGTGGGCCCTTGGAGACAGGGGGGACTGGGGAGACAGGTGAGTGGGGGGGGGCCCTGGAGACAGGGGGGACTGGGGAGACAGGTGAGTGGGAGGGGGTGGGCCCTGGAGACAGGGGGACTGGGGAGACAGGTGAGTGGGGGTGGGGCCTGGAGACAGGGGGGACTGGGGAGACAGGTGAGTGGAGGGGGTGGGGCCCTGGAGACAGGGGGGACTGGGGAGACAGGTGAGTGGTGGGCCCTGGAGACAGGGGGGACTGGGGAGACAGGTGAGTGGGGGGGGCCCTGGAGACAGGGGGGACTGGGGAGACAGGTGAGTGGGGGGGTGGGCCCTGGAGACAGGGGGGACTGGGGAGACAGGTGTGGGGGGGGCCCTGGAGACAGGGGGGACTGGGGAGACAGGTGAGTGGGGGGGGGGGGCCCTGGAGACAGGGGGGACTGGGGAGACAGGTGAGTGGGGGGGGGGCCCTGGAGACAGGGGGGACTGGGGAGACAGGTGAGTGGGGGGCCCTGGAGACAGGGGGGACTGGGGAGACAGGTGAGTGGGGGGGGTCCTGGAGACAGGGGGACTGGGGAGACAGGTGAGTGGGGGGGCCCTGGAGACAGGGGGGACTGGGGAGACAGGTGAGTGGGGGGGTGGGCCCTGGAGACAGGGGGGACTGGGGAGACAGGTGAGTGGGGGGGGCCCTGGAGACAGGGGGGACTGGGGAGACAGGTGAGTGGGGGGGTGGGCCCTGGAGACAGGGGGGACTGGGGAGACAGGTGAGTGGGGGTGGCCTGGAGACAGGGGGGACTGGGGAGACAGGTGAGTGGGGGGGTGGGCCCTGGAGACAGGGGGGACTGGGGAGACAGGTGAGTGGAGGGTGGGCCCTGGAGACAGGGGGGACTGGGGAGACGGTGAGTGGAGGGGTGGGGCCCTGGAGACAGGGGGGACTGGGGAGACAGGTGAGTGGGGGGGTGGGCCCTGGAGACAGGGGGACTGGGGAGACAGGTGAGTGGAGGGGGTGGGCCCTGGAGACAGGGGGGACTGGGGAGACAGGTGAGTGGGGGTTGGGCCCTGGAGACAGGGGGGACTGGGGAGACAGGTGAGTGGGGGGGGGGCCCTGGAGACAGGGGGACTGGGGAGACAGGTGAGTGGGGGGGGCCTGGAGACAGGGGGGACTGGGGAGACAGGTGAGTGGGGTGGGCCCTGGAGACAGGGGGGACTGGGGAGACAGGTGAGTGGGGGGGGGCCCTGGAGACAGGGGGGACTGGGGAGACAGGTGAGTGGGGGGGGGGCCCTGGAGACAGGGGGGACTGGGAGGAGACAGGTGAGTGGAGGGTGGGCCCTGGAGACAGGGGGACTGGGGAGGCTGGTGAGTGGGGTGGGCCTGGAGACAGGGGGGGGAGGGAGACAGGTGGAGTGGAGGGGGGGAGCTGGAGACTGAGACAGGGGGGACTGGGGAGACAGGTGAGTGGAGGGGGGCCCTGGAGACAGGGGGGACTGGGGAGACAGGTGAGTGGGGGAGTGGGGGACTGGGGAGACAGGTGAGTGGGGGGGGGGTGGGCCCTGGAGACAGTGGGGACTGGGGAGACAGGTGAGTGGGGTGGTGGGCCCTGGAGACAGGGAGGACTGGGGAGACAGGTGAATGGGGGGGCCCTGGAGACAGGGGGACTGGGGAGACAGGTGAAGGCTGCCTGGAAAGTGTGATGAGGAGATGGGGATATGGGGGGAGGGATGGAGGTCACATTTAGAGTTCCATGGAAACGCTATTTTCCCATTCTAATTGCCTTCCATTGAGGTAAATGCCTTCCCCAGGGTCTGTCTCCCACCCCCCACATCCTCTGTCTGATTTAGGGGAACATAACAACAGCAAAAAGATGAGAAGTAAAACTTTCCCATGGCTTCTGGCTCCTCCCTCAGGTCTGTCTGTCCACCTGTCCCTATTCTCTCCCTCCCCCCACACACTGATTCACCCATCCCCCTGCTCTGTACGTACCTGGGGTCCCCAGCTCGCTCCACCTCACCCCATCTGCTCCTCCGCACACTGCCTTCCAAGTCCCCGTTCCGTAATCTCTGGGTCCCCACTCCTGTCCTGTGGGCCAGCGTCTCCCCAGGCGAGCTGGGAAAACACCGCTGGGCTTAGCGATGCCGGATTCACGGGGAACTGGGTGGGCGGCACCGGGAGGACGGCGGCTGCCCTGAGCCGGAGCAGGGGTGGGGCTGGGGGTCGGTCGGCTCCAGGAAGAGGGAGGCCCCTCTGAGCTGCCGGCCAGCCCGCGGAGAAGTCAGGCCCCGTGAAGCAAACATCTTGTCAGGGTTCTGTAGAGGCCGGGGAGGAAATGGGGCCAATTAATTCACATTTGTCTCTCCAGATTGGAGTACAAGTGGGGAGATGGAGGAATTAACCTTTTCAAAAATGTAATTTCATAAAATCATCGCGCTTGGAACAGACTCTCTCGTTATGACCATTATTTATGGCCGCGTCCACACCTCAGGCCACCAATGGTGTGGACAGGCGGAGGGTGGCCAGGAGGGCACAGCGCCCCCCGGAGGGAGGGAGGACTCACAAGCCCTCAGCCCTCACCCGTCTCAGGGTTCGATCAGACACCCCCGGAGCTGCCACGCCCCCCCCCCTTTCCGGCCACCTGCAGCTCTACCACAGAAGCGCCCCTCACCGGGACTAAGTGTCTGGTCAAGCTGAAGACTGACACATGAGAAATCACTGCTGCCGTGGCCCCCTCCGCCCTGCGGGCCCCTCCCCACGCTGCCGGCTCCCTGCCTCCCATCCAGAGCTCCCCGGGGGCGGGGCTGCAGGTCTCTCAGCAGACACCCTCATGTCCAGACCAGCCAGGTTGGGGACACCACAGGACCCACTGCTGGAGACTTGCTCCCTGGCCCAGAGAAGAGGCATTGGGCCTCCTCTGCTGCCCACCTGCCTGGGCGGGGGGGGGGGGGGGGGGGGAGGACGGGACATGCTTCTTGTCTGCCAGGCCCCCCACTCCCTGCCTGTCCTGATGTCCTGCCTGACCCCCAGCATCCCCGGGTCCCTCCCCACTCAGCTTGAGTGACACCTCAAGTCCTTGACTCCCTCAGCATCCTCGGCCCTCCCGTGTAAAACGGTGCAGTGTACCTGGTCTGAAGGAGGGACGCAGGTGAGGAGGAGCGAGCAGTCCAGGTGGGGTCATGCAGGGCCTCGCGCCCACTGAAAGGACTTTGGTGTTTGCTCTAGTGAACTGGGGAGCCACAGCGGGATCTGGGGCAGGAGGGGGGCATGGTCTGCTTTGTTTTTAAAGACTGCTGCTTGGCCTGACCAGGCAGTGGCATAGTAGATAGAGCGTTGGACTGGGACGCATAGGACCCAGGTTCGAAACCCCAAGGTCACCGGCTTGAGCACAGGCTCATCTGGTTTGAACAAGGCTCACTAGCTTGAGCCCTGGGTCGCTGGCTTGAGCAAGGGGTCACTCAGTCTTCTGTAGCCCGCCCCCCCCCCCCCCCCCCCCCGTCAAGACACATATGAGAAAGCAATCAATGAACAATTAAGGTGCCACAACGAAGAACTGATGCTTCTCATCTCTCTCCCTTCCTGTCTGTCCCTATCTGTACCTCTCTCTGTCTCTCTCACAAAAAATAATAAATAAATAAATAAATAAATAAATAAATAAAGCTGCCTGTCCTCGGGGGCCTTATCGGTTTGAGACGCTCCATTCCCACCCCTCAAAACCTCCTCTCTCTGGGACCCCGAGGACCCCTCTCCTTACTCACTCAACAGTGTCCACTGGGTGCCCATCTCAGTGAGCCTGGAGGGCGGGGAAGGAGAAGGATGTGCCCAGCCGTCATTGGGAGACCAGATTGCCTCCCCAGCTGCCGTGAGAAAGCATCCCAGGGGGGCGTCTGGTGTCCCCAGCCCTGGCTCCACGCTGCCAGTATGTTGCTGTGTGACTTGGGGTAAGCAGAGTACCTTCTCTGAGTCTGTCTTCCTCTTTGGGAAGTCAAGGGTTTGTACCCTACCGTGTAAGGTCCCTTTCAGCCTGGTCACTAACCCAGCTCAGCAGAGGAGGAGGAAGGGGGTTAGGGCAGGATTTCCCACGCAGGAGGGGACCCTTGCCTGAGTCTCAACGGTGGGGAAAGCTGGAAAATGAGGCTTGCTCCCCTTGTCTGCCCCAGACCCTCCTCTCCTTCCTGGAAGCCCCCCTGCCCCACTGCCCCCGCCAGCCCAGGTCCCCTCCCAGCCGCCGGCTCCGGCACTGAGCAGGAAGCACATTGAAACTGCCAGGTCAAATCATATCCCTGTGTGCAACCATTTAACAAAAGATGGAGCTGGCCTAGGTGTGCGGTTTTTAAATAGAGGTTCCTTGGAGCTGGTTGTTTCACTTAGATTGAAAACGATTGATTATCTTTAAAGCCACTTACTGAGGCTTATTGGCCTTGATACAACTAGTCTGGAGTTTCCAGGGGACCAGCTGCTCCCCTGCCCTCGGGCCTGCACTGGCCCAGTTCTCAGGGAGGGGTGAATGTCAGAGCCCGACAGTGCTGAGGCACGGCAGCCAGCCCCCCCCCCCCCCCACTGCTGCTGGGGGCCAGCGCAGAGGGGACAGGATCCCTGGGCAGGAGGGTCTGGATAGGTTTGGGGGCTGGGGCATGGCCCCTCTGCAGACCCCCCCCCCCACAGTCCCAGAGTCTGAAGCATTCAGAGGAGTGCCTGCCACTCAGCCGTACCCTTGGTGATGGAGAAGCAGGGGAGGACAGGGGCCCCCGGGCACCTCCCAGATGACTGTCAAGCTGGCCCCTTGTCCCAGGATCCAGACAAGTGGGAAAAGCGCATGCCCTGTCTCGGGCGCTTCTCGTCTAGTGCGAGTGTGGAAGGTGGCAATGACATGTCAGCATATATATCCTCGGATGCCAGGCAGTCATGAATGCATAAAGCAGGTTAATGGAGAGGAATAAAGAATAAGGCGGGGGAGCTCTTTGAGACAGGGCAGTCAGGGAAGGCTTCTCCGAGGAGGAGACACGTGAGCCAGCTGAGCCATGCTGAGATAGGGTTGGGGAAAGGCCTTCAAGACAGAGGGGATTGATTAATTCATGTGCACCGGGGTCTGAACTAAAGCCAGGGATCACAGATAGGAAATGTGCCCCTGTATAGATGCCCCATGCCAGTGCATCCTGGTCCTCTGCCTCAGTTTCCCTTCCTGGTACTCCAATTCCCTGTTGAGCACTGTGCTATACTTGAGTCCTAACCTGAACTCTAACCTGTTTGGCTGACACTTGTTAGACACTGAACAGCTCCTTCCCCGGGACACAGAGACTGCTTTCTATATCCCAGGCCAGGTGTCTTCCCCTGTGTCAGGGCAGGTGACAAAACCAGGATCAGGAAGGGTCAGCTGGCTTTGAACACTGCCCTTTGCCTCCACGTCCCCCGTTATCCAGCTTAACCTGCTGGACTGGTCGTGCCCTCCGTACACAGCCCTGTCTAGCACTTTCTTTACCGTCTCTTGGAGTCTGGTCTCTGTCCCACCGCCTTGCAGCTGGCTTCTGCCTCTCAGCCACACTGATGTCCTACTTGGACAGTCGACGTAGCTGGATGCTGACCTCACCCACGGACACTGACATCCAGCATGTGGGTCAATCTCGCCTCACTCACACCCAGCATTCAGAGGAGTGCTCGAGGTTCTAGGAGCCCAGTCGTGGCCAAGTTCCAGGCTGAAGTTACTCTTAAACTCGGATCTGCCCCTGCAAGGGCAGGCCCTGCAGCTGGGTCAGTCCCTCAGCCATCCGGCATGGCTCTCAGCTGAGCCTGGACTTCTTTAAGGACAGGACAGCACTGTCCTGCAGTTCTGAAAAAGGCCAGACAGAATGCAATGGACCTCTCCAGGGCCAGGCTGGAGAGGAGCTTCCTGCTGATGCTGTGATCAGTCCTCGTTTACAACACGGGGTGTTAGGAACCTCAGGGGAAACCAACACAGAACGAGTAAGAAGCAGGTTAGGACCAACACAGAACAGGGAGGCAGGTTTGGACCAACACAGAACAGGGAAGCAGGTTAGGACCAGCACAGAACGGGGAAGCAGGTTAGGACCAACACAGAACGGGGAAGCAGGTTTGGACCAACACAGAACAGGGAAGCAGGTTTGGACCAACACAGAACAGGGAAGCAGGTTTGGACCAACACAGAACAGGGAAGCAGGTTTGGACCAACACAGAACGGGGAAGCAGGTTTGGACCAACACAGAACAGGGGAAGCAGGTTTGGACCAACACAGAACAGGGAGGCAGGTTAGGACCAACACAGAACAGGGAAGCAGGTTTGGACCAACACAGAACAGGGAGGCAGGTTAGGACCAACACAGAACAGGGAAGCAGGTTTGGACCAACACAGAACGGGGAAGCAGGTTTGGACCAACACAGAACAGGGGAAGCAGGTTTGGACCAACACAGAACAGGGAAGCAGGTTTGGACCAACACAGAACAGGGAGGCAGGTTAGGACCAACACAGAACAGGGAAGCAGGTTTGGACCAACACAGAACAGGGAGGCAGGTTTGGACCAACACAGAACAGGGAGGCAGGTTAGGACCAGCACAGAACAGGGAGGCAGGTTAGGACCAGCACAGAACAGGGAAGCAGGTTTGGACCAACACAGAACAGGGAGGCAGGTTTGGACCAACACAGAACAGGGAGGCAGGTTAGGACCAGCACAGAACAGGGAAGCAGGTTTGGACCAACACAGAACAGGGAGGCAGGTTAGGACCAGCACAGAACAGGGAAACAGGTTTGGACCAACACAGAACAGGGAGGCAGGTTAGGACCAGCACAGAACAGGGAAGCAGGTTTGGACCAACACAGAACAGGGAGGCAGGTTAGGACCAGCACAGAACAGGGAAACAGGTTTGGACCAACACAGAACAGGGAGGCAGGTTAGGACCAACACAGAACAGGGAAGCAGGTTTGGACCAACACAGAACAGGGAGGCAGGTTAGGACCAACACAGAACAGGGAAGCAGGTTTGGATCAACACAGAACAGGGAGGCAGGTTAGGACCAACACAGAACAGGGAAGCAGGTTTGGACCAACACAGAACGGGGAAGCAGGTTTGGACCAACACAGAACAGGGGAAGCAGGTTTGGACCAACACAGAACAGGGAAGCAGGTTTGGACCAACACAGAACAGGGAGGCAGGTTAGGACCAACACAGAACAGGGAAGCAGGTTTGGACCAACACAGAACAGGGAGGCAGGTTTGGACCAACACAGAACAGGGAGGCAGGTTAGGACCAGCACAGAACAGGGAGGCAGGTTAGGACCAGCACAGAACAGGGAAGCAGGTTTGGACCAACACAGAACAGGGAGGCAGGTTTGGACCAACACAGAACAGGGAGGCAGGTTAGGACCAGCACAGAACAGGGAAGCAGGTTTGGACCAACACAGAACAGGGAGGCAGGTTAGGACCAGCACAGAACAGGGAAACAGGTTTGGACCAACACAGAACAGGGAGGCAGGTTAGGACCAGCACAGAACAGGGAAGCAGGTTTGGACCAACACAGAACAGGGAGGCAGGTTAGGACCAGCACAGAACAGGGAAACAGGTTTGGACCAACACAGAACAGGGAGGCAGGTTTGGACCAGCACAGAACAGGGAGGCAGGTTTGGAGCAGCGATGAAGCGTAGGCTCCATTCTTGTCTCTGTCCTAACAAGCTGGATGCCCTTGGAGAAGGAGCACGCTGGTCCCTCATGGGTCAGATAAGGGGCACTGGAGTCAATCAGTGGTTTCCTAGCCATGTGCCATGGGAGGTGGTGTGGAGCCCTCCCAAAGGCCCATCGTTTTAAAACCACTTCACTAGATGACGTTGACATTCTAAGAATTAAAGATGAATCACCAATGGACGGCTTCAGAACATGGCTCACTTGTCTCTTTCTCTCTCCATCACTCCTCCTGCAACCATTCTCAACCTCTTCAGCACCCCTGAGGGTGATCCAGTCAACACCTGGCCTCTCCATCCCTGACCCCTGCCTTTGCACCACGGATGTTTCCTGCTCTTTGTCTCAACTTTTCATGCACATTCATACCCTAGACCTCATCATCACCAGTAACTACCACACCTCTGATTTTTTTTTTTAATTATTATTAAGTGAGAGGAGGGGACGCAGAGAGACAGACTCCTGCATGTGCCTTGACCCAGATCCACCCAGCAAGCCCCCTACTGACAATGTTCTGCTCATCTGAGGCCATTGTTCCATTGCTCAGCAACCGAGCTATTTTAGTACCTGAAGCAAAGCTATGGAGCCATCCTCAGTACCCAGGGCTAACTTGCTCGAACCAACTGAGCCATGGCTGTGGGAGAGGAAGAGAGAGAGTAAAAGAGAAGGGGAGGTAGAGGGGTGGAGAAGCAGATGGTCACTTCTCCTGTGTGCCCTGACCAGGAATTGAACCTGGGACATCTACACACTTGGCTGATGCTCTACCACTGAGCCAACTGGCCAGGGCTCTGAGTTCTTGACTTCAAGGGCCCCCCTCATCTGACTTCCATGCCTTATAGAACTCTAGTACTCCTATGCTAACAATCCATTCACCTTGTCTGCTATTGACAGACGCTGGTTTTATTTCCCTTTTTGACTCAGCCTGGATTTCATGGACCAGCTACAAAACCATCCTTTCCCTAAACCCCTTCATGTATTTCGCCCCCTCTTTCTCCTTCATACTCATCTAGAAAAAGCCTGACCCTGCTTACACCCAAACACCCACCTACCTGGCACCTGCACCCCATCAGCTGACGGCTGTCTAGGGCCCTTGAGCATGTCACACAGCTGTGGTGACCAGTACAAAATTATGACTGGGTACACCTTTGAACTCTGTCAGCTCATGTTTCCGTACTTCCCCAGTAAGTCCACTTTCCAATTCCCTGAGAAAATTGTTTCAAAATGTTCCCTCATTTCTCAAATTTTATCTGCTTGCCCCCTCACCAGATGACAACTTTGATACACATTTCATAGAGAAATGAACAAAATCAGAGACCTGTCTCTTTTTCTTACCCTTAGTTCATCTACCTGCCTACCTCTGTGCTCACATTTTCTGCCTTCTTTTCTGTTAAAATAGAAAAGAAAATCATTTTGATTTCTAGAGCCATGCCCTCCACTTGTGATGTGAGGCCTCCCATTTGGCCTCATCTTTTTTTAAAATTTTTATTATTTTTATATTTTAGGTAAGAGGAAGGGAGATAGTGAAGCAGAGTTTCACATGTGCCCCAACTGGGATCCACCCAGCAACCCCATCTGGGGCTGATATTTCAGTACTGAGCTATTTGTAGCACCTGAGGCTGGTGCATTCCAATGGAGCTATCCTCAGCACAGGGGTCACGCTTGAACCAATCTAGCCACTGGCTGTGGGAGGTGAAGAGGGAGAGAAGTGGGAGATGAGGAGAGAAGTAGATGGTTGCTTCTCTTGTGTGCCCTGACCAGAAATCGAACCCAGGATGTCCATACGTCAGACCGAAGCTCTATCCACTGAGCCAACCAGTCAGGGTCTCTCCTGGTTTTTCTACCAGTACTCAGTATGTGATCTCTGAGCTTCCCCTCCATCTCACCCAGACACCTGTCTGCAACCTGTCTCTTGGCTTTGTTTTATAGCAGAAGCTGTCTAAGCATTCTACGCTCTCCTCTTCTGGGAGTCACCCCTTACCACATTAGCATCTAATAAATGCCTTGCACTACAGAGAATGCATGGTGGCATCATGTCGATGGGAAAAAGGAAATAATGACTTACAATAGGACAGGATGAGGAGAGAGAAGGAAGCTAAGTCTCCGACAATGCCTCAGTTTCCTCGTCTGTGGGAAGGCGGGCTGCAGGGCAGAGACCCTGGAATTTCCCCATCATACACACACCCACCCACCCTCAGCCGCCTCCCTGTCCTCCCCAGGATTGATGCATGGCCTTTGCAGAGAGGGCCCTGGGCTCCCCAGGAAGCAAGGATGATAAAAAAAAAAACAAAACAAAACAAGATCGAGACAACAACAGTGAACACACAGGGGATTCCTGGAAGGCTAGAGAAATGTCACCTCCCCAGTCTCCGGCCACGACAGCCATTTATCATCCGTACCATTGGGGAGCAGTCCAGAGATGGAGTTGACCTTGAGAAAGGAGAGAATCCTTTCTCAGGGTGCCAGGGGACCAGGGCATGGGAGGGTAAGGGAAGGACTCGGGGGAGCCAAGGGAGGGGGTGAGGTCCTGACTGTCCAGAGGGGACTTGACCGATGGCGCTGTGTCTGTGGACCTGTGTCTGCCCTAAAGGCTCTGTCCATCACCAGGAGGGAAGCCGGGAGAGACGGAGCAGGGAGATGCACTAAAAGTGTCAATGGGAGGTGCGAGACAGCTGGAAGCGTCTGTCACAGCCGCAGGAGTAAGTAATGAGTGTCTTTGACAAGAAGTCCAATCTTCTGCCCTTAGGTTTTTCCTAATAATTGAATCTAAGTTGCATTTGCGGCTGAAGGGTCTACAATTAAGACTCCAATCCAGACATGCCAGGGCCATGCACAGAGAGACCAGAGCCTCCGGGAGACGAGCCTGACATGTTTATGAAGATATGTCTAGGTATTTCTCTACTGTTTCTGTCTCCAGTTGCCGACCGTGTCTCTGTCTGCACATGTCTTCTCCGATTCCTCAGTAAACAAGCACGTACATGGGCTCCCGAAGGCTGACACAGCCAACCCTGATATTCCCGGGCACAACAATAGCCACAGGCACGCATTCTCACCTGTGACCTCCCTCACACTCTGTGCTCCCACACGCGCTCATGCTCAGGCCGGCCCTGCCGCCCCGCATGGACTGGCAACCGCACACGAGCACTGCGCCGGGAGCCTCGGGTATGTCGGGGAAGCCAGGCAAGGTCCCTGCCCTAGGGAAGGTGACAGTCTGGTGTGTCAGCCGCAGAGACGCACAGACATGCCCCTGCCCCCATCCTTGCACGAAGAATACACACCCCTGTGCAGGTGCTCACAGAGACGTTCATTGAGCACGTGCTTTGCCCAGGAAGCATGCTTGCTTGGTGGAGACACTCAGGTGAGTGGGACGTATGCGGCTCCACCCTCACAATAGGCACACGCACAAGCCGGCCTCATAACTCCACACGCACCATGCATGCATCTCCCTCCCTCCCTCACACACACACACACACACACACACACACACACACACGCACGCGCGCGCACACAGCTCTGGGTGATTTGAGATACAAACCCAAAGTCACAGTATTTTGATGATGCCCAGGAAGCGGCTCACTTAGAATGAAGGGTGAGGCCCTTTCAAGTTCAAGGTCAGATCTGTAAACTGCCCATTCCCCTCCCTGGGGATGCTGCTCAAGACATCTGCCAGCCTCCTGCGGGCAGGACAGGAGCCCAGCATGGGCCGGGGTGGGGCCGGGGGGTTGCTGAGACATGACATTACAACAGAGCCTGCTCCTTCCAGACAGTCTTTTTTTTTTTTTTTGCTTCTGCTTTTAAAGAATCAGAAATCACTTGGCTGTAAAATGTGCTCTGGGCGGAAAGCTGACTTCCAGGGTCAGAGCCCAGGAGAAGATTTCTGCTGCGCAGGCTCAGAGAAAATAGCAGACGCTCAGCACTTTTTATTTTCCGAGGGATGGAGAGAAACTACAACTGGGGAGGATTTAGAGCTTTGACCCCTGTCGTGTTGTTGGGGGGAGTGTGGTTTCTCTTTTGTCCCCGACGCAGGGAGCGGCAGCAGGAGGAAGTCGGTGGGCTGGCAGTGGTCCTGAGGGTGGGCTTGGAGCCACTGACCTTGATTTAGACCCCGGATTTGCTTCTAAGAGTTGTGGGAAGAAGATTAGAAACAACCACCACCTGTCTATGCCTCAGTTTCCTCCTCTTAAAATGGGAAGAACAGTAGCATGCACCTCCTAGGGCTGCTGGGAGAATGAAACAAGTCTACCTGGGACGTGTTAGACCACTGTGGAGGTCTCACGCAGAGGAGAGCCAGGCGGGCCTCAGATGCCTCCTGTCCTTATCCCTGGCGAGGCTCTCCAGACGGACGCGTGGCCTGCAGCCCCCTGCCCGGGTGACGGACAGCAGGGAAAGCCCCCCCGGCTCCGCAGGTCCCCCTCAGGGAACAGGGCTGCCGTGTGCTGACTGCTGCTGGCCCCTCCAAGCCCTCCAAGCCCCCAGCTCCGCGCCCCGGGAGGCAGCTGGCCTCTGTGGACGCATCCCCCTCCCCCAGACCCCTTCGTGCTGCCCTGGTCTCCGGTCGGGTTTGGCCAACAGAGGTGCCAGCAGGTCCGAGGGAGGAGAGCGGGGTCAGACACTTCTGTCTGCCTTTCCTCTGACCCCAGGGTCCACCTGTGTTCCTTGTCCTCATCACGCCAGGCTGAGGGCAGGTAGCTCGTGGCTGCCCAGCCTGGCTGGTGTTTGGGGGGCCTTTACGGCGGAGGCAGCAAGGTACCCGGGAGTCATCAGAGCTGTACACAAGGCTTTTAATCAGACAAGGCCCTTAATCACAGTGCTGTTAACGATGACAAAAAGGGAAGGGCCCTTGGGGTTCGCCTATCGGGGCCACGGTTGAGTAATCCACACAGAGCCCTGGGCTGCAGCTATTGTGCACAAGACAAACGGGAGAAGACTCGCCAAGGCTGGGGGCTACCTGCTACGCACCCCAGGAAACGGCAGGCCTCAGCTCCCACGCCCAGCGTTATCAAAGGCGAGGCTGCAGGCTGGGAAGGAGAAGGCCCAGGAGGGACATGAACCGAAATGTCAACTGCCTTGTCCTCCACCGTGTGAATCACGGGCTGCAGCTGTTTTCCCCTTTGTACCCGTCTGTGTTCTTTTCCCATTTTCTGCTTTGAGCAAAACTTACTCTACTGATTAGAGAAGAAGTTATTGATAATGCGAGGGTAGCTATTAAAACTGATGTCTTTAAAGAAGTTTAACAGCATGGGAAAACAAACACCATGAAACATTAAGTGGAAAAAAAATCCCAGAATAATTTTCTCTCTCTCTCTCTCTCTCTCTCTCTCTCTCTGCCTGTGTTTATATATAACATTAAAATTTTTACTATTATATATTTTTTTAAATTATAGAAATTTCATTATATAACATGTAATCTTGTCATTAAAAAGACTGGAAGGAAGCAGAGAAGTTATCTAGGAGAGAAGGATTATGAGTGATTTTTTTATATATACCCAGATTTTAATAATTTTCTATAATTTTAACCTGGGAGAGTCTCAGGCAAAGTACTTCAGGGTATGGCCCCAGCCTTCTGCACCCAGTACTCTAGCGTGGGGTCCCCTCGGTTGGGACTATGGGGAGGTGAAGCCAGGCCGCCCCGTGAGTGTGGCTGCTGAGGGCGGAAGCCGGAATGGACCCAGAAAGCCTGGTCCAGGGGACTGGGTCAGAGAAACTGGGGGCTGAAGAGGCGCCCAAGGGGTAGATGTATCATTCATCCCCTCACTGAGCTCATCCTGTCTACATGCCCAGCCGTGTGCTGAGCCCCGTGGACATCCAGAGAGGGTGTGACTTCCTCGGGGACAGGACACACTGCCTGCAGCCCTACAGCGCTAAGTGACGACACCCTGAAATTAGTAGGAGGTGCACACTGGTGGATGATCCGTGAGTGGACAGAAGGCCAGCAGGGATGAGATCGCCGAGGGGGAGGGCAGAGGACCTGGCCTCGTGCAGCCCAGTGCCAGTGAGCCTTGCAAAGGTGCAGGCAAGGATTCGGGAGGGACACCTGGAGAGGGCGTGTCACTGGCGGTGAGTAAAACAGGTGCGCCAGGCAGGGTGGAGGGGCGGGACAGTCGTGGCTTCTGAGAAGTCAGACAGGAAGAGGCTTCAAAATGCCCGTTGGACTGGGAGATGTGGAGGCCACCGGTGGCCCCAGGAAGAGCCGTTATTCTGGAAGGAGAGTGAACGGCGGTTCAGACGGCCCGCGGCGTCATGGGGCGGCGGCAGAAAAGAGAGCCGATTCCAAGACGCTTGAGCAGGGCTGCAGAAGGAGGGTAGGAGTCACGGACGCAATGTGGGATTGCGGGAAGGAAGAAGTAGTTCGTGATCCGAGTCAGTTGGATGTGCTTGGGGCAGGGAGCAGGGCCTAACCCAGGAAGGACTGGCCGCGCACGGCCGCACAGATCAGTTAAGAGTCACATCCAAAGCTTGTTGCTGCATCTGACCCCCCGTGAGAGGGCCTATATCACTCGACAGGTTAAGTGCTAGAATTTTTAGAGAGGCCCTGGATCCAGTCACTGAGTAGTTGCGTGACCTTGAAGGAGTTACTTAACCTCTCCGGACTTTCGTTTCTTCGTCGTCTGTGAATTAGAGCAATTATAGGGCCACCGTAAATATCAAATGAGACATAAAACATAGCCAGGCCTTATCACAGTGCCGCCACATAGTAAGTGCTCCATAAAGTGTGTCCCTAACCAATTCTTTGGGCGCAGTAAAGCGCCGCTGTCACACTAAGGGAGTGGGCTCCTGAGGAAACCAGGATGGTCGCCCCCATTACGACAGCGGGAATGGGAACCAGGTGACAGGCACAGAAACCCATGGGAGCCGAGGACGGTGACAGAGACAAGGAAGCAGGCCAGAGCTGTTGACGGACAGCCCCCTGGCAGGGGCCACCCGGAGCCCAGTCAGCACAAACCTGCTTTCTCCAAGACCGAGAAACAGACACAGAGGGAGTTATGATGAGCCTGGCTCTGTAGCCCTTTACAATTTCCAAAGCTCTTTTTCTATTCAGGGTGACATTTGCTATTAGTAGTATCTCCATTTCACGTGTGTGTGAGTTACAGGGACCGAAGGCATGCTGACCATATCTGACAGGTGGCACTGTGTCTGACACCCGGGCCGCAAACCCCATTGAAGACCAAGGACCCTGCTCTGCAGACCACTCTCCCAGCTGGGGCGCAAGAGCCCTGCCTCCGGGGGACGTGATGTGAGGGTGGTCCGCATTGGGGGGAGGGGGACGCGCACAGAATGCACCTGGTTCTTTGGAGAAGACAGTCGCAGACCCCTCTGGCGGCTGCAGCGAAGTGGCCAGCAGGCTCCCTCTGAGAGGTGAGCCTCGCCTCCTCTCTGCCGGACCTGTGTCTGTGACGGTTTATAACCTGTCAGGGGGACATCCTGGGTTCTGCAGAGCCAGGGGGCGGGGCGGGGCTGCTCTGTGACATCCCTAACATGAGAAATAGCCTCAAAATGAGTCTCATCGCCACTTTCCACAAGGAATTTCACCACCGTGCACGCTCATTTGCTTTTTAATCATCCTCTAAATATTCATTTTCACGTTCTACCCTAATGGCACCCAGAGAATCATTAGGATCTTTTGGGACCATAGCCATGGCTTCAGGAGTCTCTCAGTATATAATTCCCCTCCAAGAGGCAGGTTTCTACAAGTGCACAAATAACCATTTATATGACAAAGTCGCAACTCCAAAGTCAATTACAGCTAGGGGCTGGAGAGAATTTATTTCATTTTTGAAAATTAAAATGTGAAATCAGGAAGTTGTCACACAAAAAAACCCCGTTGCCTGGGCAGGGAGAGGAAAGAGAATCTAGCATCCCCAGGTCTCTGAGTGACAGGACATTGTCAGGACAGGAATCACGGGGCAGCTGGGCTGGTGGCCCCTAGGGGAGCACTCAGTGGGCCTGGCTGTGGGACAGGACCTTGCACAGGGACGCCCTATCTTGCTCACTCTGTCTTAATTTCGTGCCTCCTCACAGGGCTGGAAGGTCCCAGCTGTAAATACCCAGGGCAAGCGTCCTCAGCATGGCCGCCTCTGTCAGCTGGTTGGCTCGAGTCCCAAGACGCACAGATGTGTGAAGGCTTGTGCGATCTATGTAATCCAGACACGAAAGGGTCACATTCAACTGACCACTGAAGCAAACGGCCCCAAGTCATTTCCCATATCAATACCCAGGATCCTACAGCCTGGACCTGGGTGCTGAGACTGGCAGGAAGGAAGGAGCCCTCTCTTAGCAGGGGCCTGCCCGCTCGGAACTGTATCCATTTATACACTACCAGGGCCAGCGGGAAGCCGGGGGAAGTATCTCATTCTGGCACCCCACCACGCAGACACGGGAGGCAGCTAGGGGCCTGACTCATGGCCACAAGTCATCAGCAGCAGACGGGGAGTGTAGACACCTAACCTTCTCTCTCTGAGGATAAGCTACCTACGGAAGCTGGCAGTCCACCGTGGTTTTATCCGGCCAATTGGCGACTAGAATTAAAACCGTTCAGGTACATTGTTGTTCTCTTCTCATGCAGAGATGTGCACAGGATCTTGAAGTGAAGGCAGGGATCTGAACAGAATGAATCTGCTAGCTCTCTGAAGAATGAATGGACTATTAAAAAAAATATATCCCAAGAAACAGTGTGCACTGGAGCAAACCTGCATCCCGTGTAGTGTAAACTTAAGCTAGGGTATGAGTAGAGCCCAGAACAAGTCCCCAAGCTCATCTGGTGTTTCATTCTCATGGCGTTTGGGATTGCAAGTAAGGTGTGTCTCGTCTCTGGGAAGGTGCCAGCATTCTGGCAGGTCCCTAGGCATGTTCCTGTACCCCCTGCGAATCAGTCTGCCCCCAAATGGTGAGCTGTGCTACCCCAGCCCCAGGGGAAGATGCCTCTTCCCAGATGTCACTGTCCCCACCGCTGGGACCAGCCACGCCTCCCGGTGAGAGGGAGTCTGGGGTCAGAGTCCCAGCCCCCACACTTCCAGCAACCAGTCCCCAGAATCTGGGGTACCCACCTCCCCTCTCTGAGCCCTAGCTTTCTCAGGTGCAAGATGGGACTGACTGTCCCTAACCTGCCTGGCAGGGACATAAAGCTCCAAGGAAAAGACCACAGACTTTTTAAGCTGATACCTTAAAAGGGAACATTGTTTGACATTGTAAAGCATTAAGCAGATCAAGTATCACTATTAATTTAGGAAGCGTGACATTGGTAAGGCAGGGGGTGGTATGATAATGACTCTGTGTCAGCGCCCTGCGGGGGAAGTGGGAGCCCTGGCTTTGGAGTCAAGAGCCAGGGTCCGATGTCCGCCCAGCATCTCTGCTAGACAGAAAGAGCCCGAACGCACCGGGCAGGGTGGAGGTTCTTGCCAAACGCTCACCAATGCGTCCAACCATCCTGTCCCCACTGCCAGACTAATATGGCCTTGGTGTAGTAGTTTAAGATCTAAGGAACACTTCTCCCGTTTCTGTACCCTAACGAAACACAGGTGGACTTTCGATTGTTGCCGTGAACTGTGTGCCTGCCCGGTGTCAGACCCGCGCTCTGCCCCGAACACACAGCCTCTTTTTTATCTGATCTGCACGTTGACTTGAAGAGAGACGGACTCCACCTTCTGGATACGAGGCTCAGAGAAGGTGGCAACACAGCCAGCTGCTGGTGCGGGCCTGGAGGCCCTGGCTCTTGACCTCAATGGCAGACGGGCTCTCTTAAGTCTGAGCTCTTTCCTGAGACCCTTTGAACATCAGTTTTCCATTCTGAAAACTGGGCAGAATGATGCTTCTCACTTACTTGTCTCGGAGAGGAAACGACAGAAGGAGAAGGTGTCAGTCCAGTGCCTGGCACATCGCAAGT
Organism: Saccopteryx leptura; assembly: GCF_036850995.1. Lineage (NCBI taxonomy): Eukaryota > Metazoa > Chordata > Mammalia > Chiroptera > Emballonuridae > Saccopteryx > Saccopteryx leptura. Next base: position 379,575,543 of record NC_089503.1, on the reverse strand, counting down.
GCCAAGAAAGGCTGGTGGCATCTTGTTTTGCTTTGACTTCTCCTTCTGGCCACGCCTCTAGTGGACCCTTAATGACCGACACATGGAACGCTCAGGCCCCGAAAGGTTTCGGGTTCTATCTGATTCCGATGAAACCACAAGCCACTGCTCAGAACCAGGCACTCTGATTTCTGATGCCATGACAACGTAAGATGAGTAACGGCCAACAAACACCCTTAGAGGAGCCATACGCCCGATGGCGATTGTAACAGCCCTCAGGGTGGGAGCCTCTCTTCCCACTGGAAAGGTGAGGAAACCGAGGCACAGAGCCGGCCATGAACCTGCACGTGGGTGGCGGCAGAGGGTTGGCGATTCGGCCGAGTGGGCATCCAAACCAGGCTCTGGCCCTTTCCCGGCTGTCACCTTGGGCTAGTGATCTGCCCGCTGAGCCACCACTTCCTGCTAGACTCGGATCTGACAATCCGTGCACAGTGCTGGCACCTAGTACCACTCTATACGTTCTAACGGCTCCTGCTTTTCCCGCCCGAGGACACGCCATGGGAAAGTGGCAGAGCCAGGCTTCGGTCTCCTGCCCGGTCACCCTGCCCTGTCCCACTCAGGGGCCCCTTCTCAGCACACCTCCCACCCCACAGCCCCCCAGTTCAACCTCATCACCACCGTGCTCTCTCTCTCCCTCCTCTGCCGAGATGTAGGGGTTTCCAGAGGGGTCTGCTCTGCAGTGGGGGCGGGGCGTCCACCTAAGAGGGCCCAGGTGTTTCCCCTGTGCCCACCACCACGCCTCGAGCAGCATGGGCTTTGGAGTCCATTTAGACTCAAATCCCTGCTCCATGAACTAGTGGGCCACTGTCAGCACGTTGCTTTACGCTTCTGTGCCTCAGTTTTCTTCCTTGAAAATGAGCTTGATAAGGCCATCTATCTGACAGGGTTTGCACGAGGAGGAAAGGACCTAATATGTGTACGGCACTTAAAGCCAGGCCAGGCACAAAGTCAGTGCTTTGCAGACGCTCTGAGATGTTGCTGTAACTACTAGTGACGGAGATGGCAGCAGCACCGTGTTCCCGACCACAAAGCCTCCCCTCTCCCTGCATCACGTTGTCTCAGCACCGACCTGGGAGCCAGCACACGGCAGTCCCCAGCTCCGGCTCTGCTAGGGACCACAGCGTGACCTCAGACACGCCCCGTCTCCTCTGCAGACCTCACTTCCCACATCCGTGCAACAACGGAGTCGGGCAAGGTGTTCTCCGGGCTCCTTCCAGCCCGGGACTGTGAAATTGCTTCCTCCTAAGGACCACGGCGACCAGTGTGGCATAGTCTTCCTCCCACTCCGGGGCCTGCGTGGAGGAAGGGGGTTATTCACTCATCACTTAGCCCCTCACTCATAGTCAGTCAGGAAACCTCTCAGAGCAGCTACCACAGGCAAAGTGGGCTCCCTCTTCCAAAACGACCAGCCAGGGATGGATGACACGCCCCGGAATGTCCTTCCCGACCTCTGACGGAACCTCCCACTTGCTTTCTAAGAATACTCTTGCTTTCTTCATACGTGTGAGTGTCTGTCCCTGTTCTCCCAGGGGGCACTGCTCATTGGAAAGAGCACAGGCTTTGCGTCCAGCAAGCCCGAGTTGATGGGTCCTCTTCCACACTCGGTACCTCCGGGACATGGGGCCACGCTCTCTCTCCATGTGTGGGTCATGAACTCAGTGTGGTGGGTCACAGGTGGCATGAAGAGCAGAGAATGGACTAAAACGGCGCAGAAAACAGTGCGCTGCACAGAGGAAGAGAGGAGTGTCCACAGGCGTGTGTGCAAAGGAACACTGGGTTGTGGCGTGAATTGCAGACGCTACTGTGGGACACGGTCAGAGGCGTTTAAAAGCCACCTCCCTAGAGCGCATAATTTGACTTCTCGGGGCCCAGCCACCTCACCTACCACATCCAGCTGTTGGCATCCCCAACTGACACCTCCCCTGGATGTATGGGGGGTCCCTGTCTCTTTACTCGTCGTGACCCTCAGTCCGCAGAAAGCTGAGTCACCATTCTCAACCCAAACCTTCTTCCCTCGGCTGGTCAATAAGTCAGCCGGCGATCAAAAATGTGCACATTGATCCCACGGACATTTACTGAGAACCAGCATCATGCCAGGTCGTGGGCTTGTAACTGGGGCACAGGGGTGAGTGAGGCAAGCAGGCCACTGCCCCAGGGAGTGACATTCCAGCATGAGAAACCGTCAGTCCTAAGATGCTTATTGCAACGTCTCTGAAACTGCGATGCATCTTGCAATCAATATCATGTCAAAGTTTAATCAGCAGGCATTTCTTTCCTGGGGATGTAAAAACAACAGTCCAGGCCATCTTCTAATCAAAGGAGTCTGAGCGCCCATAAAACATGCTGCAGTATATCCTTCAGTATCTCTGACACGCTTTGGTGGCGGGAGGTCCGTCTGTGTCCGCAGGCCAGTGCTCACCCTCCTGGTTCTGGGCCTCATTCCACCCTGTCGGATTCTCTCCGTGGGCCTATATGAACTCAGCTACATTGAAAATGAACAGAGCGGAACCCCGGAACCCTCCTGAAATCTCACCAGGGCCCACGGCTTCGTGGACCCATTTTCTGGGCCACCTTGGGACAAGAAAGAGCTACTGGGAGGACACCAGTGTCCTGCCTTTCTGCAGGGGCCCTTGGGGAGCGGAAAGCTCTTCCACTCGCTGCGTGGGAAGGAATCGCTGTAGCCAGCATGCCCGCCTGGTGGGACAACCGTCAGCCGGCAGGTGAGAGAGGAGTGGAAAGAGGCCCCCAGGCTGGATGGGGCCAGGAAGCCACAGAGGCAAGCTTCCCCGCTCAGCCAGAAGAAGAGCCGGCTTTTCTGTTTCTAAAACCCAAGACTTATGCTTGTAACAGGCATGTGTTCAGCACGCCCTTGGTGGCAGGGACTTCCTGACTGCTGGCAGCACAGGCGGGGCCCCGGGCAGGTGCCCTGGAGGAGCCGGTATGCCGGAGAGGCAGGGCGCTATGACAACGGCTGGCTTGCAAGCCCAAGTCGTCGATGACAGTTGTGCATGTAAGGGACTCAGGCACCGCATCCGAGGAAGTACTCAGCATGTTCTCTCCCTTAACGAATATTTTTGAGCACCTACTCTGTGCTTGGCCCTGTGGATGGAGAACCTCAATGATTCCTACCTACATGGAGCAAGCAAGCACCCCGGAGGCTGGAGACAGGCAACACATGATCAAACAGATAAGGTGATGAGATAGTCTGTGTATAGGAGGTGAGTGTCACGAAGCGCAATAGAGCACGAGAGGGGAGCAGGAAGCTCTGGGGGCAGGGGCTGCAAGTTCAAGGTGGTCAGAGGCCTCCATACGACAGTGACAAGATCAAGGGAAACTCCCCAAAAGTGATGTCTGCGCTGAGTCTTGAAACATGAACAGGAACTCACCAACCAGAAGGGAGTTAGAAGGGAGGCCCTTCCAGTGGAAGGAACAGAATTTGCAAAGGCCTGGCGGTCAGAAAGCTCAGGGTCCCCCGGCCAGAGGTGAAGTGGGAGAGGGGGGCCATGGCCTGAGCATCGTCCGACGGGCTTGGGGAAACGTGAAGAATCAAGGTGAGACCTGACACGGTCCTCTTTTCTGTTTTTAATAGGATTTGATAAGAACTGGATATAAACAAGCTCTGGAGAAATGCCACATGACCTTCCCAAAGGGGGTTCCGCCAGGCGGTGACACGAGTTCTTAGAACTCTACGTGGAAGAGAGGGTTCCATGACCCAAACAGTGTGGGGGGAAAACACACACACCTGCACTGATATACACCGCTCACAAAAATTAGGGGATATTTCAAAGTGAATATGAAGTGATTGAAAAAAGAAACATTTGATTTTTTTTTTTATTAAACAAGAACATCAGAAAAGCAAATGACAGTTTCAAAACCCTAAGGTCACTAGTTTGAGTGCGGGCTCATCTGGTTTGAGCAAGGATCACCAGCTTGGGCCCAAGGTCACTGGCTTGAGTAAGGGGTCACTCGCTCTGCTGTAGATCCCCGGTCAAGGCACATATAAGAAAGCAGTCAGTGAACAACTAGAGTGCCACAATGAAGAATTGATGCTTCTCATCTCTCTCCCTTCCTGTCTGTCTGTCCCTATCTGTCCCACTCTCTGTCTCTCTCTGTCTCTGTCACAAAAAGAAAAAATAGAAAAGCAAACGACAAGTCAAAGAAAGTTGTTCGATTATGCAAATGAGATGCAAAACCAACTTCTATCTCATTGGTGAAAATGCACCATACAAAAGGCTGGAAGTACTGGAGTATCTGCAGGGTCCCTGATCCCCTCATTTTTGTGAGCAGATACATACTATACACAGGGTGAGGTAAAACTAGGTTCACAGTCATTCAGATGGAAAACAATATAATCATTAATGAATAATAATATAAGAATAAACTCTGCTTTGCACACTCACAACTGTAAGCCTACTTTTGCCCCATCCTGTATACGTGAGTGTGTGTATAGATAGAGATATAGATCATAGTCCTTTCTTTGGAAAAGCGCAATGCTGGTTTGCATAGTAAAGGATCAGAGGTCTGCAGGAAATAAGCTTTTTCAGTTCCAGCATTTTCAAACTAACGTAGCCACACAATTCCTTTTTCATGTCTCTCTCCCACACCCGAAGAAGTAGCAGACTGGGGACAATGCTGCCAACTGTGTCTCATCTCCCTTCTCTTTTGTGTCCCTTTTTCCTTCTACACCCCCGCCCGATCCTGTCCCTGGCTAGAGGTCCTGTTCCCAGAACCCCTCAGAGGCAGCCCCGCCCTGGCCCTGGCTGCCACCAGGGCGGCGCCCTCAGCCTGCTGGGCCTGCAGCAGGTGGACACAGCCCTCTGGGTCGCTCTCCACAGGGGACAGCAAAGGCCGAAGAGGCCGATAATCTGAAAACCATTTATTTTTGGCATGCTTACGTAGCTTACTTTTACTGCACGCAGCCTTACCCCCCTGATCTGGCCTCGCTCAGACATGTGTTAGAGCGAGCGTCTGGTCCTTTGGCGCACACGCTCCGAGTGAAGGGAGGAAGGGGACCCAGGGAGACGCACGGGGCGGTCTTAGCATCTTACTCACCTGCATGTTAAAAACACCTCCAGGTTGGGAACTGTGTGCTGATCTGGGAGTGAAGGGAGGAAGGGGACCCAGGGAGACGCACGTGGCAGTCTTAGCATCTCCTTACTCACCTGCGTGTTAAAAACACCTCCAGGTTGGGAACTGTGTGCTGATCTGGTCACTGCAAACAGCAGCCCCAGAAAGAAATGAAAGCAATGCGCAGTTCAGCGGGATTTCTGTGCAAACGGTGCGACTCACGCTCACCGAGGTTCAAAGCCCCGCGCAGTGCAGCAGATGTTGATGTCACCCTGCCCACATGCCCTTGACCTTTTTGTGACGGTGCCCAACTCCCAGCTGCCAGGCTCGGCATCTTTTTACCTGAGTGTTTCTCTGCACCAAAGCTACTCTGCCTGCCCATGTGGTATGCCCAAGGTACCAGGGACTTAACACCCTCCCAGCCCCCAGGGTAGCGGCCCAGCTCTCTCACCCGCAGGTGCTGCCATCTGAGCCTCATGTCTTTGCCGGTGCCAGGGTTCCCTGCTGGGATAAAGCTGCAGTTGGCACTCAGGGTAAGTGACTGGAAAACCCAGCCTTTATTGGCTGTGTTCATCCTCTGCCCTGTCCCACTGCCCTCCCCTCCCACCCACCTTCCTGACCCGACCGACCTCTCAAATCAAATGCTTGCACTCAAATCCTTGTCTTAGAGTTTGCTTCCGGGGGAACTGAACTAGGGAACCCAGTGTGGGTATTTCCTGGCGGGGGTACCCGAGAACCACGATTAGCATGACCCGGGCCCTGTTTTCTCAGGCGTTACAGAGGCGCATGGTCCTGTTTGTTCGATTCTTCTGAGGGCTACGGAGGTGCCCACAGACGCTGAATAAACCTTAGCCCTCTGTATCCGCACCCAAGTCCTTTCTACCAGGTCAGGGCTGGAGGGTCGGCCAGCAGACTCCACCAGGACCAACAGACCCAAGAAGAAAACAGGAAGGAAGAGGCTGAGTAGGAAAAAGGAGGCCGACTTCAGCCGCCTGGAGCTCAGCACACGCCACTGTGGGCGGGTGAGGAGGGGTCGCCTGGTGTGCTTTGCAGGACCCACCCGTCCGTGCCACCTGTTTCCCTGGTTAGGAAATTACGTGCCAAAGGGCTGCTCCCGATTGCACCTGCCCATGGTCTTGCTGCCACGTGCCTGTCCAGGCCTCCCTGGACTCTCTCACCCTCCATGCTGGTCAATGGCTGCTCCCACTCAAGTCTCTGGGTTTCTGGAAAAGGATAAGGTTGCCAGGAGAAGAAGGAACATTCCTGAGCAGCTGGGGATGAGTGGGTCCCCAAACCGAGCCTTGCTTGCTGTCCCCTTGGGACCTGCACCTCTCGGGAGAAAGGGCAGGGAAAGACCCTTGGACCAGGACCAGCTCGTCCTCCCCTGCGATGAGTCCTGCCCTCCTTCCACACCCCCTTGTTACCCTGCGGCCTCTGTGGGCCGGGCTCTCTGCAGCAATGAGCCGGTAAGAAGACCCTGCGGGGGCAGCTTTTCCGTGCTAGTGCTAGAAACCCCCACTAGCTGGAGAGGACAGCCCTGCTGTGGCAAAGGGACTTGGTAGCCCACGTGTTGTGATGAGAGAATGACCCTACTCTTCTCTCCCCAGCCGCCAGACTTCACACTCTCCAGGTGGCCAAGTGCCCCAAATCCCAGCCTAAATCCACTCAACTGAATTGACACGTGGTCCCCACAAGTAGAAGCTCATTACCATGGAGGAAGAGCACCTTAGCCCGACCTCGTGATGCAGGGGAAATGCAGGCGTGGTTCTGGGGTGGAGCGACCAGATAGTGCGAGACACAGAAAACTCAGGGTGGGCTGGCAAACCCCTCCTAAAATGCACACGTTCCCGCTGCCCCAATCGCAGATTGAGACAGAAAAGCACGCCCTTCCGTTTGAGTTTCACCCCGGGCAGGGCGCTGAGCGCCGCTCTCCAACACACAGACGAGGGCAGAGAAGGTTAAGCTTCCTTCCATCCACACAGCCGGTGCTCCGTGTGGACCGTCCACTCCCCTGCTCGTCTCAGGCACCTGCATCCCAGCCAGAAGCCCGCCCGCACCGGGATGCCTGCCCTCACCCGTGCCTGTGCCCACACCCGTGCCTGTGCCCACACAGGAGGCAGCCCCCGTCAATAGCACCCCACACAAAGCCTGATCGGGGGTCTGTTTGCCGCCTCCCCTCGCACACCTACCCACCAGCAGCGCCCACGTGGCAGCACCGTGTGCGTGTGGCAGGGCTGCGGAGAACGGTTTATGGGATTAGCGGCATTTTAGGATTATCTCTGCTCCATGAGTGCAGACAATTGGGCGATGGCAACAGAAATTGAATCACTCGATCAGGGTCCCGGTGAACTGAGAGGCACATGAGGGCGCATCAGGCTAGACTTTCCCCTGCTCCCTTTTCTTTCTTTTTTTTTTTTTTTTTTGTATTTTTCTGAAGCTGGAAACAGGAGGCAGTCAGACTCCTGCATGCACCCGACCGGATCCACACGGCATGCCCACCAGGGGGCAATGCTCTGCCCACCTGGGGCGTTGCTCTGTTGCGACCAGAGCCACTCTAGCGCCTGAGGCAGAGGCCACAGAGCCATCCTCAGTGCCTGGGCCATCTTTGCTCCAGTGGAGCCTCGGCTGCGGGAGGGGAAGAGAGAGACAGAGAGGAAGGAGACAGGGAGGGGTAAAGAAGCAGATGAGTGCTTCTCCTGTGTGCCCTGGCCGGGAATCAAACCCGGGACTCCTGCAGGCCAGGCCAACGCTCTACCACTGAGCCAACCGGCCAGGGCTCCCCTTGCTCCCTTTTCTCTGTCTCGTCCTCTTCCAGCTGACTCCCTTCCAACAGAGGTGGGTGGTAAAATACAAAGAGCCCTGCTTGGGCATCAGGCAACCTGTGTCTAGTCCCAGTTCTATGCCTTATTTGCTGTGTGACCTTGAGTGAATACCTAGCCCTCTCTGGGCCTCAGTTTCTTCCACAGTCCAATGACAGGACTGGACTAGGTGACAACAGGAACCATGGTGAACACACTGAGTGTGTGCTGTACAGTTAGCCTTCTGCGAAGTGTTTTCCCAAAGCGTTTTATTTGATCCCACACTGATTTTATTTCGTTCCCTATTCTCTCTCCAGCGCCTGGCACATAGTGACCGAGAAACATTTGTTCCATGATTTCTTCCAACACCTGTACGAAGCTAGAGCTATTATAACCCTATTTTTCAGAGGTAGAAACGAAAGCAAAGCAAACTCAGTAAATTGCCAAACTCACCCAGGTTCAGATCGGGGTCGGGCCGGGGCCTGAGTCTGGCAGTCTGATTCTGCTCTGCGTCCTCCCCTCCTCCGCTGCCGCCCTCCAGCCTGCTCTGCTGGGTGCAGGTGTCAGACAGGGCGGGTCTGCCACCCCAGGGCCCAGCCCAGGACCGGCACTTGGTAAATGCTCAGTGGAGGGCAGCTGGCCCCGTTCCCTACGTCCTTTCACTGACGACCCCCACGGCCCCTCCTTACGCCTGCAGCAGTGAGATCATTTAGGATACACTCACACACCCATTTATTCTCTCCTTCGGCCAGTGCTCACCCTGAGCGCCTGCTGCGGTCCAGGCTCCGAGGACCTGAAGATGAGCAGGACACAGTCTTTGCCCTGGAAGGTTTACCGCGTGGGTGGCTAGAGTGTGGTGAGTGCTTCCCGAGAGAAGGGGTTCCGGCACTGAGGTGGGAAGGGAGGAGAAGGAATCGATCAGGTGAAGAGGGGGTGAGAGTATTGGGGGCGGAGGGATGGAACTGGAGGGCCTGTGGGCCACAGGGAGCCCAGCACCCTCAGCGTGGCTGCCTGAGTGGTTCTGGGTAGCTGTGGAGAGATGCAGACAGAGGTCTGAGCCGGGCCGACCACAGGGTCACCGATGGGTGCTAATCAGGGGACTGACGATTCACTGCTGTGTTTTTGTACTCAGAACAGTGTCTCGCGCAGAGTAGTTGCTCCATAAACATGCACGGATGCCCTGGCCAGTTGGCTCAGTGGTAGAGCGTCGGCCTGGCGTGCAGAAGTCCCGGGTTCGATTCCCGGCCAGGGCACACAGGAGGGGCGCCCATCTGCTTCTCCACCCCTCCCCCTCTCCTTCCTCTCTGTCTCTCTCTCCCCTCCCGCAGCCAAGGCTCCATTGGAGCAAAGATGGCCCGGGCGCTGGGGATGGCTCCTTGGCCTCTGCCCCAGGCGCTAGAGTGGCTCTGGTCGAGACAGAGAGACGCCCCGGAGGGGCAGAGCATCGCCCCCTCGTGGGCAGAGTGTCGTCCCCTGGTGGGCGTGCCGGGTGGATCCCGGTGGGGCGCATGCGGGAGTCTGTCTGACTGTCTCTCCCCGTTTCCAGCTTCAGAAAAATACAAAAAAAAAAAAAAAAACATGCACAGAGTGAATAAATGAATGAGTGATTCTAATTCTCATAACAATTCTTGAAAATAAGGAGCCTGAGGTTCAGAGGGGTGAAATGGCTCGCCTATGCTCATAAGTAGGGGACCAGGATTCAAACACTGGTATAGGCCCACCCAACCCCGCATTCATGTTCTTTGCTGTCAGACTCCGAAATCCCTCTTATGCAGGAGCTATTATACTGCCCGATCCCTTGACTTTGAATCTGTTCATATGACTTACTCTGTCCAGTAGAATAAGGTGAAGTGGTGTGTGCCAGTCCCACGCCGGAGCTTCAAGAGGCCTTTCAGGGTTTCTCTTGCCTTCCTGTGCATCTGCGTGGCCGTGACTAGGACTTGCCTGGCCTAGCCTCTGGTCCCAGGAACAGGATGACGGGCGCAGAAGCACAGCTACTCTAACCCAGCGTTCCGAGCTGAGCCCGGCTTAGCATGGCTGCTTTCCACCACTGGGTTGGAATGTGGTTTGTTACCCAGCTATAGTTGAAAAACACAGCTTTTTCTTTCCTTTCAGGATGGGACAAGTGAGGCATAAAAGGAGCCCAGTAACACACAGGAGAAGCAAGTAAGTCGAAGGCAGGTAAGAAAGCCTTCCCAGAGGAGGAGGCGTTTGAAAGTGGGGTGAGTGTGGGGGGTTGATGATAAGTAAGATCCATCATTCATTCAACAAACACTAACTGAGCTCATACTATGGCAAATTTTCTGTGTACTGAAAATTTTCGAAGGAGAAAGGACAGGGAAGGGCATCCAGGCAGAGGGAACAGCACACACAAAGGACGACGGTCCTGGGGACAGTCCGGTGCATCTGGAGCATAAAGTATGTGCAGGACAATGTGGGGAATGAGACTGCAAAGGCAGGCAGGCCGGCCAGGTGGAAGAGGATGGGCCTCACGCTGCAGTGCCTGAGACCCCTCAAGGGCGTTCCAGTAGTCTGCTGGTGAGATCGGGCTTTGGTGTTAAGCAGAACTATATGGCGGCCATGAGAGGGACTGGTTAGCGGGAGGAGGCAGGGAGGCCAGCCAGGAGCTCTGACTTAGAGCAGTGAGGGGCTGGGGCTGGGGAAGGAGCACACGGAAAGAACCAGAAGCTTCCAGAAGCTTTGCGATTAGGACTCAGGAGGAGGGGCAGGGCTGGGGAGTCAATGGTGATGGTGTGGTCTCCAGCCTGGGCAGCGTGGTGGGAGGTTGTGGGAAAGTCAGAGGAGGCTCTTCTGGGGAGAAGAGACAAGCTGAGATTGTGCTCCCCTGGCGGGAGTCCCCCTTCCTCACCGCTTTCTGACCCACCCTTCCCAGCCATCTGTCTGACCCACCCAGCGGTGCCTCAGCCTTCCTGTCCTTTCCCCGCCCCCAGCCCCATCGGGAAGGACCCTGTAATGGCCACAGCTGTCCATGCCCTCCAAGAAGGACAAGCAGCTGGCTTTCTGCTGACCCAGAGGTGCCATTAAGGGAAAGGCACTCTGGAGCCGGGGCAGGGTGGTGGCAGGGGACCCAGGGGCAGGCAGCTGCCACACCTGAGCCCTGTCGCCTCTGCCTGTCCCCTGCCAGCCTGGCCAGGTCTCCATGGCAGCTCAGCCGTGCATGCGGGGGTGCGGGCCAGCTGCCAGCCCTGTGCCCCCACTCCCTGTGAGCATCCTCAGAGGGCAGGGAGGGGGGGGACCCCCTCTCCAGATCTGGCCAAGCAGACACAGAGTTAGAAAACCGATCTGCCACAGCAGGGACACAGAGAGTCCAGGTGGGAGAAGTAACTAGAGAGGCAGGGAGGGGGGAGGGAGGCAGGTAGGAGGTGAGGCCTTCAAAGATGGGGAGCCCCTGTTGTTGAAGAGAGGCAGAGCCTGAGTCAGAGAGAAGCACAGAGCCGGAGGGAACGGGGAGAGGGGGAGGCAGCGAGCTAGTGGCGCGGGGAAGGGAGAGGCAGCAGGAGGGGTGGAGGCATCCTGGTGAGAAGGCCTGTGTTCTCACCTCTACTCTGCCAGCAGCTGAGATCCAGGGGCGCCCTGAGGGAATGGGGGTGGGCATGGGAGAGGCTTAGAGGGGCCAGGGTGGAGGACAACACTGAGCCACCTTTCCAGAGGGGGTCAGCGCCCCCAACCAGCATCTCAGAGCCCAGACAACCTGCCTGCAGGCCAAGGGAGGCTGAGTGGCCGGAGAGGGGGTCCTTCTTTGACAATTTGAAACAAAATGGACACAGTGTTCTAATTACTAGCAGCCTGTTATTAAAATCAAGTGCTATTTTGCAAAATGTATTTGCCAGGGAATCGCTAATTACAGGCAAGGCACAATTTCTGTGTGTTGGTGCCGATTAATCCTGAACGGTTTAAGCTGTCAAATTTTATACATATAATTATCACTCAGGATTCGCAAAAACAGCAACAGGATGCTCTGGGGCTCTGCCCTTGAGGGACTTTGAGGCTGGGGCTGTTGTAGCGGGGAGAGGGCGGTGGGGGAGGGGGCGCGTCTGGCCTTCAGCCGTGCTGAATCCTGAGTCAGACACCTGCAGCGCCATCACCTTGACCATCACCTGCAGCTTCAGAGCCCGGGATAGAACCTAATAAAGGCTGGGACGATAAGGGGCGGGGCCTCCTGGGTAGGGGACTCAGGAACAGAGCTCCTAGGAGGGCTGGTGGCCGAAGCCCTACTCCTGTCCAAGCAGGGCCCCACCAGGAGACCGAACTAGCCCTGGGGTTGAGAGGAAGGGTGAGCTTCATTCTCCCACAGACTAGGTGTTTCAGTGGTGAAGTGGGCGCCTGGGGCGTGTCCCCGGGATGGCGCCGACAACCCCCAAGAACGGAATAAAGGGGAGGGAGTCTTTCCTGGGTCCTGTGGTGCCGCTCAGCCAATAGAGGTGCAGGAAAATCAGGCAGCCTCCAGAGCAGATGGGTCCTCACAGCGGAGCCAGACGTGGGTGGTACTGCCAGCCGCATGGCATGTTGGGAGATCCTGCTGGGGAGGGGGCCACCGGGGGCTGGGGCAAGCCACCCTGAAACAGGGAAAAACTAAATGGCAACTGAGGGCCACGGCACAGACTGGGGGCCGGATTGGGGGGGGGGGGTCGGGATCGCACATGGTACAAGTCAGGCTGGGCCAAGAGGGCGCCCAGGAAGGTCATGTGGGCATCTGGGCAGCATCCATGCTCAGAGGAAGTAACAGAGCCGGAAGGCTGAGAGTCCAGCCACCTTTGCCAGAAAAGAGGGTCAAGGGCCCCAGCCCACCACCTGTGACTCCACCCAGCTCTCCAGGGAAGCTGGAGACAGGACGTGTGGGGAGGGGAGCGGACAGATGACACAGGGTGGCTCCTGGCTGCATCTATCCCTAACTGCTGTCCCCTTTCCCCTCTCCAGCTGAAGCTACAGGGACCCACTTCCTGGCTGCTGGTGTGGGTGGAGCTGGAGCTAGCGGGCCTGTAGGCATCTCTGTGAAGCTGAGGGCAAACAATTTATAAATACCCATGAAAGTAGCACACACACAGTACGTTCTCAATAAATGCTCATCATGGGTGGCCTACCTCTGAAAGCCCATGGACAGCTCTGACCTTCAGGTCTGCCCCCTTCGGACAGCCCCTGATGGTGTCACCGAGAGCGGGCTTTTGAAGTGCTCAGCCCACGCACTGGCCCAGGGCCTCGGCCCCACTGCTCCGAGTGGCAAAGGACAATCATAGTGAGTCCGTTAAACTGACACCCTCACCCCTGGCTTTCAGTGCTCTGAGATGCTGAAGCGTGCCCATGGGCTTCATCATCAACAGCTCTCGGAAGCCATGGGCACAACAAGACTTTGTCAGGGACACTATGAATAACAGCTCAGTCCACTGAGCACCTACTGTGCGTCAGCCCGGGACTGGGAGCTGGCACACATGCCCACAAGGGCTAATTCTACCATCAGCCCTGTTTCCTGGTGAACACATGAAGCTTGCTAGGAAGGTCAAGTGAAATAAGGCACTCACAGCCACAGGACTGCACCAGTTCCCTGAACTCCACCCTGACCTCCTTGCAGGGGTACAGAACCCAAGTCTTGCCTGCGCTCCCTGCATGTTCTCTAGAGAGCCTGGCAAGGTGAGTTGCCAGCCGCCGGAAGAGGGCCAGGAAGGCCGGGCCCAGCTGTATGTTACCTCCCATAGCTCCGGGAAAATCACACACCAGTCTCCTCGTAATCATGGACAATAGGGGTACAGGAAACCTGGGGGCAATGTCCCCATGCACCTGTTTTTAAATGTAGGACCACCTGCAAACCTGGATACCTTAACCTGCTGAGCATACACGCAGATTTAAAAACAAGAGATCCACTGGTGTCAACTCAGCCATCTCCCAGCCTCCAACAGGGGTCCCATAACTGGACAGATTCGTTGGATGCCTGCTCTGACCCCGTAACTCTACCCTGAGCAGTAACTATCTCGGGGGTCAGCCACCTCCCTGGGCCCTGAGTCACACCCTGCCACCCCCACCACATGCCCACGTACTTGTAGCCCTCTTCTCTCTCGGGTGGTGCAGTCGGTCAAACTTGGCCTCTGGCGTCCCCCTGTTTGTCCCTTTTGCATCCTTCTTAGTGGCCTGGTTCACCCAGGCAGGGAGGTGCACCAGGGCTTTTCTGCTCGCTCTTGCCCCCAGCCAGCCTTTAAACTCTTTCTCTTCTTAGGCAGTGAAAAGCCCTTGCCTTCCTTAGAGGAGTTGGAGCGTCAGGAGGGAGGTGGGGGAGATATTCCCAGGGGCCAGGGGCCCACGGGGAACCCTGAAATCAGGCCACGGCAGAGGCTTGTGGGACAAATGCACCCCGAGGGCAGCAGCTCCTCCTGCCCCGAACCCCGCACCCCCACACCCTGCTCCGAGAAATGGGGTCAGGGCCCAGGGCGCCAGAGGCTCCAGACCCTGTCCCTGTCTTGTAATGGCATCACAGGAAACAGACTGCGCCCGCCAAGGTAAAGAGAACTGGGTGCTAGTCCTGGCGTTGTACCCACTTGCTGTGTGACCTTAAGCAAGTCACTTTGCTTCTCTGAACTTCAGTTCATCATTTATAAAATACAGGGTCTGAAGTAAATAGACATCAAGATTTCCCCCAGTTCTGGCCATCTGGACTCTGATTATGTGACAAGGCAATGGCCTCCTGTCCCACTCGTCCCCGTCCACCCTCATCTGGGGCCCTGTTACTGACCGGAGAGGGGGAGCTAAGGACAGGAGCATGCCCATAAGGTGACTCCTGTGCCCACCCTGCCTGGTGCTTCCTCCCTTCTGCCTTCTCAGAAATCACCCAGAGCACAGGGGTGGCCCTGCAGCAGGCTGTCTCCACAAGGCAAATTACAGCCTCTCAAGTGTACATATGACAAATGATGACTAAATGGTTTGCTATCCGTATGCAAATGAAGCCACCAATTTACATTCATTTGCACCTGATGGGTGTCTCAAATGGATGGATTTGATTTGTGCCTGATCTGTAAGTGTCTAATTTATTAATCAATAAAACGTCATGTACAGGCACAAGGATCCCCAGTTCCCGCCAGCCTCCATATATATGTAAATAATACCATCTCTCAATCTACTTGTTATGTAAATGTTAATGTGAACGGGACAGAAATATGAGACTGCAAAACTTTATGAGCAGAGGCAGCTGAGATCTGCACATTCTCCGTGCCCACCCTTTGCCCCTTGGCTCCTTCCTCTTGCCCCACCTTCCTCTCATTTTTTCCCATATGCCAGTTGTCCCATCTCACCTCCTCCAGGAAGCCCACCTAGCGCTTCAGCCTTCTTACACTTGCCAGGCTTCCACCGGGGAGCCCTGGCTGTTACCTCCTGCACAATCTTGCTTTCCTCTGGCCCTGTAACTTTGCCTATAAGGCCACACCTGACTCACTTCCCCCTGGCTTTCTCCCCTCTCCATCTCTGTATTGAAATTTACCCCTCTCCAAGAGCTAGCTAAAAGTTACCATCTTCCACACAGGGACCCAGAGCATATGCAGGCACAGACCCAGGCTGGGAGAGGGAGGGGTCAAAGGTCTCAGTCCTCACTGCCCTCTTGGTCTAACAACAGCAATGCTTCCATCAGCCGTGTGCAGGGTGCTGTGCTGAGCGCCGCTTGTGTAACAACATCTGTAAAATGTCTCACAGCCACTGAGGCTGATTCCACAGCAGGACCTTGGCCGGGTGAGACCCAGGGAGGGAGGGAGAGCAGCAGTCACAGCATCACATATCCAAGAGAGGGCACAGCCAGGTTCAAATCTGGGTCTGTCGGGGACCAGGTCCATCCTTGGGCAGGATCAGTCAATGTCTAAGCTGGGTGTTCTGCCAGGGGTTAAGCGGGACCATCCCCAAAGATCTTTCCTACCCATCACCCTCACTACCTTATATCCTACCATGAGAGATGTGGGCATCCTCTCCGCTGGGGATCGGCTTTGAGAGCCTGCCTATAACCAAAGCCCCCTTTACTCATATCCTGGGAGCCCCTGCTTCTGTCTCCCATGCTTTCTCCTGAAACCCCTCGTGGGGGAAACAACAGACGCTTTCTGTCTGCCCTGCTCCTGCTATCTCGGGGGCGGGGGGCAAGGTGCAACCCCAAAGTCAGGAGGCTGAGGACCCTGGGCTCAGCTCAGGCTAACACTCCCTTCTTCCCCCTTCCAAGGCGCAGAACCTTCTGGGTTATCTGAGCCTCACCACAGATCCTGTGGATCGTCCGGAGAGCCTCCCAGATCGGTCACCCCAACCCGTCATGTCCCTACTCCCATTCCCACCACCTCTCATGCTAATTTGTGTTGATTTTCCTCGTCCCCCTCTCCTTTTCTCCAGGCCTCAGGGATGTTCTCAGCATGGAAAATAAAAGATGCTTGAGAGCATTGCCCTGTTTGTCTTTTTAAGAAAAAAAAAAACAAAAACAAGCCTAAGCTTGGTGAGGAAATTATTAGAGGTGTTCTGACGGGGAGTGGGGAGAGCAGAGCAGCTCTGAAGGCACTGGAGAATGCTAGAGGTCAGTCAGCACTTTGAAGAACCCCAGGACCTTTGCACAGCCTTGGGCTGAGTGGGTAACGGAAAGTTCCAATCACGACAGAAACTCAAATTCCTACCACATCACTAAGAGGTGTGAGTTGGGGGCTCAGGGTCAGTCTTAAGGCAGTGGAAATAAGAATGACATTTATTGCTCACCTACATTAGTGGACCAAGCTGCCAGTCACAAAAGACACACGTAGACAGCTATAGTCAGCTCTGCCCGACAGTTTTCGGAGTGTTTGTCCCAATATAGCGTCCGTCCAGCGAGTGGAATTCCGGTTGCCATTGACTCTGTTTTTGACTCCTCCCTCCTGGTTCCTTCTCTCCAAGAGCATTTACAGCTGTCTTATCTGTGGGCCGGCTTTTTGTTTATCAGATGGCTTCCCATGGGATTTGGGTCCTGCTCATTTTGCTCATATAATAGATTCCGAATCCCTACCTTCCCCTTCAGACCCACTGCCATCGCGCTACCTCTGCCTTCCTCATCTCCTGTCTGGGCTGTCACCCATGTCGCCTATTCAAGTCCCTCCTGATGAGCCTGTACCGGCCCCCCTCCCACACCCCAGCCTCCAGTCTCAGCAGGATGCCCAACACACACCCATGGGTGCTACTTTCTGTTCAAGAGCCCTAATAGCCCCTAGTGCTGAAAGCAAAGTCTCTGTGCAGAAGCTACGAACACCCTGTGGGCAGGTGCCTGTGTGTCCTCCGCAAAGCACGTGTGCAGCTCTGGGCACGTGTCTGCTCCATCCACGTGCGATGATCCCCGTGAACGCTGGCCTCACCTTCCTCTTGGATCTCATCCCTGAAATTCCCCTAGTGAACCCACACCGGCAACGCCCGCATGTGACACACGCAAGCAAGTCTCCCGCGTATTGCTGCGGGTCCACGATGTGCCAGGCGTTTGGGAGGTGTCTTCCCCTTGGTCTGAAATCCCTTCCCCCCCCCCCCCGTGGGGATGGTTTGACGCAGGCGACAGGCTAGCCCTACTTGGGACCATCAGATCCCCAGAGATCACTAGGGTGGGCCTTCTGTTCTTAGGAGAGCTTACCTGACTCTCCTAAGACGAAGGCCCCCTGTACAGACTCGCAGGCACTGGAAGGGACGATGAGGTCACTTCCGGGGCAAGGCGCATTCATTCATTCTAACGTGACTGAGGTACAGTCTGTGTCCACCTGCTGCAGCACAGAAGCTGACACACACCTGTCCAATGTCTAAGCGGCTACAGGCGCATAAAGTTCTCCCTCTCCAAAGGGGCCGGTTTGGGCTTCTCAGAGGAGCAGAGAAAGTCCTCACTCTGTGCAGTGGGCTCCCAGGAACTTGTAAACCCGAGAGCCAGGCAAGCCGGACCTACTGTGGGCAGATGTTGCCGAGCCCACAGTTTGGTAATGGACCTGGTGGTCACAATCACCCTACGACAACCATGCCTCCCCAAAGTGATTTGTTTCCATTTGCTCAACAGCCTCCGTTTTACCAGACAGTATCACAGGCAATAGCCCCATGAGCTATGTACCACCATTCTCCCTTTCTAGAAGGAACAGGCGCAGAGATGTTCAGCCATCTGCCCCAAGGCGCACACAGCTACGCCCGCGGCACAGTCAGACCTTAATCCAAGCTGTCCGACGCAAAATCGGTCCCACCACCACGCCCCCCCCCCCCGCCCCCCCTGCCCACGGGAAGCCCCGCGCCTCCTCCGAGATGCCTCATCCGTTATTCCCTACCAAGCACTTCTGGATTCCCCAGTCAGAATTAATTAATCCTTCCTCCCTGCACTTTATCTGAACTTTTATTATAGTAATTATAGCAGCCTGACTTTTATTATAATCGTTATTTACATGTCTGCCTCTCCAACCGGGCTGGGAACTCATTAAGGGCGGCACCCCGTCAATTCCGAGTCTTGAGCCCCCGGGAGGCAGGTAGCGTGGCTCACAACATGAGAAGAGTCACAGCGAGACAGCAGCACAACAGCCAGGGCCTCCAGCCTCGAGGCTTTAATCAAGTCCTCGTGTAACTCACCTGGACTGCAGGTCAAGCACCAAGAGGCGACCTGCCTCCAGAGGTTGTAAAAATGCAAGGGAACCATCCAAGATCAAATGCTTAAGTGGTAACACCCTCAACACCAGGGAGCTTCTCAGGCTTCCAGGGACATTAGTGACCATTTATTTCCTTGTTCCCCCAGTAGGTCACTATTTTGTTTTCTCTCTCTCTCTCTCTCTTTTCCTCTGTCTCTTTGTCCTTTCTTTCTCTTTCCCTTAACTGGACAAAATACAGAACCAAAATACATTTTCTGTTACTCGTTGTACCAACTGAATTATTTTATCTGTTCCCTGCTCTAAAAAGTATGTGAGTGGGATGTTTTCTACTTTACTGCTCTCTTGCTCAGTGTGCACACACACACACACGCACACGTGCACGTAAACACACACACATACACACACACACACACACAAACAAGCTGATTTCCTTTTTCCGTAAGGAGCCAACTACAAGGCATCTTTTCTGTCACTTACTATGATGGAAAGAAAGCAAAGCTCTGTTCCCAGCCCTTACCTGCACCAAAGCCAGGTACTGCTGGCTAGACACTGCCTGTCAGCCAGACTGCCTGAAGTCCCCAGGAGCAGAGGACAGAATGCTCCTCTTTGGACAGGGAGTAAAGGGTAGATGCAGCCCCTGGATGTGGGGACTGGCCATCGTGATAGAAAGGAGTTGGCGAACAAGCCTTCCACCCGCAGGAAAATCGGGTGGCTGAATCATAAGCAGCATGTTGTGGAGAAAAAGGGGGAGCGGAAGCGAAGGCCAGGACCTCGGGGTGGCCTGGACTGAGGAAGGGGAGGAGAGAGAAGGCTGGGTCCATGCAGGAGCGCCGAGACACAATTACACGAATACGACTGTGCTAATAGGATAAAGAGCCAAATACTCACTGAGCACTTAGAATTCTCCAGGCCCTGTTATAAGTTCTCTACGTGGACCAGCTCATATCATGTTCATGCTCTAAGTGTTCTGCAGCTATAATCCCCATTTTCCAGATGAGCAAACTGAGGCACAGAGGGTCTAAGAAGCTCCCCACGGTGATGCACCTGGTAGATGGTGGACCAGGCCCTCTGAACCGCAGAACCTGTTCTGTGAACCACTTTCTAAGCATCCAGAGGGGGTTGGGAGCCCCGAAGCCCAGTGTTTGGGCCCTCTGTCACCTCGTCCCTATGGACCCTGGTAAGTCCCTGTGAGAGGGGCAGGCTCCGAAGCCAACTGGGTAACGTTCCCATGCCTCAGTTTCCCTTTCAGGAAAATGGGCTTCATAATAATATGTAGATACTTTTTAAACTTTGAACAAACACCAAAGGCCTTACTGTTACACGTAAGCTGCGTGTTTATGAGGTCTTCAGTCCCCTTTGCTGGGAGACTGCTGGTCACGTCACAGCCTCAAGGGTCCCCCCACGTGCCAAGTAGGCAGCAAAAGGCGAAGTGTAGGTGAGAGGGAAGAGCATTTGGCCACCTGAGCGCAGCTGAACAGCTCAAGCTTAAAAATGTCCAGGATCTCGAAAGCAGCACAAGATGAGAATCAATTAGCTCTGAATTAGCTAAACAGTTCTGACTGCACGTCAACCTCAAGTACGACTTCAATAAAATGATCCACGACTTCTTCTTCCTCAGTTAAAATAGGGGACACCCATCAGAATAGCAGTTTATTTAATGATGTAATAAATGCGAGCGAAAGGGTGCATTCATGTGTGTGCCTATCGGTGTGTACACATTTATTTATTCAGAAGATTAATTAGATGCACCGAATACACATTTATTTATTCAGAAGGTTAATTAGACGCACCGATGTTCCCACAAGTGGGGGTGGAGATGGAGCCTGTTCCACAGCGATGGCAACTTGTGAGGTTAAAAAATTTTACTTTCTAATCCTCTCCTTAACTGAAGAAAACGCACGAGGATCATAATTAATTGTGATTATTTGCATTGAAGTAGTCATTGTAAGTTTTCATCAACATGTTATTGAGAATTTACTAAGAAAGTGCATGTGAAAAGCTTAAGACAGTGCTGAGCACAGAACACAGGCCACGCACGTAATTGGGAATTGCTGTTACTAAGAGCGGGCTCAGGCTTCGCCTCCACGCCACGGCACCCTCCTGAGGACCCTGGGCAGAGACGATGGGCTCCTTTGTCAGGTCTGAAGAGGAAGAGCAAAGGACAACAGAGCTCTCAGATAAGACCAAGGCAGATGCCACTGACTGAGGACTCACCCAGTGCCAGGCCCTCTGCGGGCATCTTCTAGAACCCCTGGGCGGAAGCAGTACTACTGTCCCATCTCACAGATGAGGTGCTTCAGACTCAGGGCATAAGGCAGCTCCCCAAGGCCCACACACAGAGAATGGCCAGGCTGGGGTTGGGACTGAGGTCTGCCGGACTCCACCGCCCCACCCCCGGGCCACTGCTGCTCACGCCCCAGTGCACCCCCCTCCCTCGGGCAGCCCGGGGCAGGCCTGGGGTCTCCCAGGTCACCCCGGGCAGCACAGCGGGCTGCCGCCGCGGGAAGAAGCCTTGGGCCTCTCTGCCTTGCCGTGGGATCTCACACAAACCCCTTGATGTCTCTGAGTGCCAGCCGCCTGCCCGCCCGTCAGATGAGGTGATGGAAGGGAATGCCCTCTGGGAGGCATCCTGAGCATTTACAACGAGGCTGCGTGATTGGTATCATTATCATTATCATGACTAGCTTGACTGTTCACCCAGAGGAAGTGGGCGGGCAGCTGCGCCCCGAATGCTGAGGAGAGCCGAGCGGAGGGCAGCCCAAAGTTCCAAAGAGGTGGAGGAGCAGGGCCCGGGGCTGTCCCTGCCAGCGCCCTGGTGTCCTGGGGCGGGCGGGGCAGGGCCGGTGGGGTCAGAAGACATTCCCTCTGTGGCCCGTCGCACGTGGGCTTTGACATGACTCTCTTGACCACCGGGACCTGTCCCTGCCACAGCCCGCACCCCACTGCCCTGTGGACCGGTGCCGGGAGAGTGAGCCAGGCGCCCCCCTCCTGCCCGCCTACAGACCCACCCTGGAAACTGCCACAACTGCTGAGCTGGGCGGCCGGCATCGGTGGAAGTACGGAGGGGGGAGTGGGAAGGGGCGAAGATCTGACAGTTTGCTGATTTTGCATCAAGACTTATTATTCTGATCTCATCACTGTGCTCCTCGCTGTTTGCGGTGTCTGTCCAGGCTGCGACTGACGCGCACCGTGCAGAGGGAAAATAATTCGATTAGGGACAGGGGACGAGAGAGGCAAGGAGAGGGAGGGTGACCTGGTTTTGCAGCTGGCTCAGCGATGTGGAAGCAGATGGGTCTGGCCCGAGCTGGGACGTTGGAAAAGGAGCCGTGGGGCCTGGGGTGGGAGTGGGGGTGGGGAGGCAGGTGAGGAGGTGGAGAAGAGGAGTCCAAGGTCAGGTGCCAGATGTGGTCACCTGACACCAGAGACGGCTCTTCAGCGAGCGAGCGGCGGCACAGGCAGGAGAACTAGGCAGGTTCACTGGGCTGCTGCTGGAGGAGTTGGTCCTTGGAGAGCACCCAGTCTGAGGGGGGACACAGCCCCACCCTCGGGGTCCCCAGTCTAAGGGGGGACATGACCCTGTCCTCGGAGACCCCAGTCTGAGGGGGACACGGCCCCGTCCTCAGAGACCCCAGTCTGAGGGGGGACACAGCCCCACCCTTGGGGTCCCCAGTCTAAGGGGGGACATGACCCTGTCCTCAGAGACCCCAGTCTGAGGGGGACACGGCCCCGTCCTCGGAGACCCCAGTCTGAGGGGGGACACAGCCCCACCCTTGGGGTCCCCAGTCTAAGGGGGGACATGACCCTGTCCTCGGTGGAGCCCCAGCAGAGGGGGACACGGCCCCGGTCCATCGGAGACCCCAGTACTGAGGGGGACACGGCCAGGACCGTCCTCGGAGACCCCAGTCTGAGGGGGGACACAGGCCCGTCCTCGGAGGACCTCCCAGTCTGAGGGGGGACACAGCCCCACCCTTGGGGTCCCCAGTCTAAGGGGGGACATGACCCTGTCCTCGGAGACCCCAGTCTGAGGGGGACACGGCCCCGTCCTCGGAGACCCCAGTCTGAGGGGGACACGGCCCCGTCCTCGGAGACCCCAGTCTGAGGGGGACACGGCCCCGTCCTCGGAGACCCCAGTCTGAGAGGGTGGGTGTAACCTCTACTTTCGGGGAGCTTCTAGTCTGATAGGAATCACGGCCTTCCCCAGAGAGGAAGCCCAGGGTTGTATTACATACATGTTCACGATTCCCCAAGGTCAGGATGTGACCTTCTGTGTGTGCAGAACCAAACACAATGACGACTAATGTAAATGGCTTTCCCTCTGCTGCACTGTGTTGGGAAAACGAAAGGAACCGGAGTGATGAGACGGAAGGACCTGGGTCTCAGCGGAGACAGAAGGGGGAACAGGGATGACGACGAGGAGCCCGTCCTAGGCTGGAACCGCCCGGGCGGTAAGCACTGGGGAAACCACCGCCTGCCGGCCCCTCCGAGCAGCAGCCGGGCTGGCTCCATCTGGGCGGCAGCCCCGGCTCCCCAGTGGGCAGGGGCCCAGGAGAAGGCGCACCAGGAGAAGGGCCACCAGGTGAGGGCAGCTAAGAAACCAGGGTGTCAGATCAGATGGAGCCTGGAGGCTTTGAAGCTCACCTCCTTGTCCCCAGGCAAAGAGAACACCCAGGTGATAACCACATAAGCGATGACCTCAATTTGTATAAAGACACCACCCACTGCACACTCACCTTGGGCCAGGCATGGCTGTCATGGCTTAACATGCACACACGTTCCTAAATTTCGCAACAACACCAGGAGGTGGGTATTGTTATTATGTTATTATATCGGTTTCCCAGGTGACGACACTGGGGCACAGAGAAATCAGGTCATCACCAAAGGTTATGAAACTCATCCTGGCAGAGTTGAATTTTGGACATAGGGAATCTGATAATCAGTGTGTGCTTAACTGCTTCCAGGGACTGAGAGCTCACTACCCGGAAGTACTAGACTGCTTGTACTCGAGCACCTTCTAGCATAATCTGGAGGACAGAGCACAGGCTCATCGCCCTGGCTGTGTAAGGTCCACGAGGGCAGGGACTGAACACAGGTCTCAGGAATATTTGTGGAACAAATGCCCTTCCAATAGAAAAATGCCTTAAGTGCACATCCCCTTACTCGGGGCTACAACCATGTTCTAGACATGTCACACCCAATGTGTCCAGAATATGACCCAAGAATAAAAACTCAAACAAGGAAATTTCCAAGGAGCAAGTGCCTTGGAACTGATGAAGCTGCTATGAGAGGTAAAAAAAAACAAGGCCCATCTCAAGTGCCCCCCTCCTCCAGGAAGCATCCCTGACCACTCCAGCCCCTATTTGGTTCTACCATCTTTACTTCTCCCTTGGTCCTGAAGGGATGGGTTCTTGTCTGTGTCATCTTTGCAGCAACTCACCTCTTCCCCCCCCCCTCTACCCCTGTTGACCATTGGCATCTCCTCTGGGTGGCAGAGAACTCCATGATGCTGCTCTTTGGCAGCCAAAGCCTTGGCAGAGAATGCCAAGAGAACCCCAACTCCTTCAGCACTCTGCAAACAGGAGACCTGACCCCCCCCCCCCGAGGTTGCCAGCAGCATGCAGGCCCAGGGAGCCCCCCTGGGCTCCATCGTCTTCCCTGTGGCTCTGACTTCACCTCACTCCGGCGGGAGGACTGTGGAGGGAACTCTCTACTCTGTGCCTTGGGGAGCGAGGGAGGGGCTGCCTCTGTCAGTTCTTTCTTTGCTTTCTTAAGAGGAGGGGTAACAGGAGAAAGAACTATTTGGGCATTCAACGCTCTGGGGAGGAGCAGCAAGTGAGGGTGACTCTCAAGAATACCAAGAGGGCAGGAAGAAAGGGCAGAAGGGCTGGGTGGGGTGCTGGGAAGCCCCAGGCCCAGCAGGCTGGCCCTCAGCCCCAGCCTCCCCTCCACACTCCCCTCCGCAGGGCACCAGCCCCCCACAGCCTTCCCTCTGACAGCTCCTTCCAGGAAGAAAGCTGTCCGCACCCAGCTCAAGATTCCTGCACTCCAGTGTGAATTATCATAAACACAATGGGTCCAATTAGGTGCAGATTCACTGGTTGAAGAGAAACCTTCACATGCTCAGCCCTCCTTCCTTCCTTCCTTCCCAGCAGCAGGCGAACCTGTTCTCACAGCTCACCAGGCTGATCCTAACACGGGGCACCACCAACGCCACTGCCCCCACCTCCCGCTATTACAGCTCTCTCTGGGGCGCCCAAGACACGTCCCACCCCTCCCCCAGCCACACCTGGCTCTGACCCGTTGCATCCCCTCATGACAACCCCCGCCACCCGGTCTCAGACACCTGGTCTGTGCCAGGCCCAGTGTCAAGCATAGTGTCCGGTCTTGTCTTGTTTTCCCATCATATATATCTGCATTATTATTATTATTATTATTATTATTAGTGAGAGAGAGTCAGAAAGAGAGACAGAGAGAGAAACAGGGACAGAAAGACAGGAAGGGAGAGAGATGAGAGGCATCAATTCTTCATGGCCGCACCTTAGTTATTTATTGATTGTTTTCTCATATGGGCCTTGACCAGGGGGCTCCAGTCGAGCCAGTGACCTCTTGCTCAGTCCAGTGACCTTGGGCTCAAGCCAGTGACCTTGGGCTCAAGCCAGCAACCTTTGGGTTCAAGCCATAGGGTCATGTGTACGATACTACACTTAAGCCAGCAACCTCATGCTCAAGCCAGATGAGCCTGTGTTCAGGTTGGGGACCTTGGGGTCTCGAATCTGGGTCCTCAGCATCCCAAGGCAATGCTCTATCCACTGTACCACTGCCTGGTCAGGCTGTCCACATTATTTTTTTAAAGAATTATTGCATTGAAAGATTATCTATCTCAGTTACCTGTACATCCCCTTAAAATGTGCACCCAAGGCAAACACCTTACCCTGTTCCCGCCTGACGCACGCCCCTATGGCTGAGTCTGTGGCTCTCTCCAGGGTCCTCCATCTCTAACAACACAGAGCAGCTGACAGCCCAGCACTCACCCCACGTTCTACCCCTCCCCAGCCCCAAACCTGTCCAGGGAGATGTCTCCCACTGCCCCCCACCGCCCCCGCCTAGGGCCGGACCTCAGAGGGCAGAGGCTGGTGGACGGCTGTTCGCCGTCGAGAACTCAAGCCTTCCTAAACAGAGCTCTGAGGTTGCCTTCCTTTTTCAGGGGTCACTGACCTCCATCCTGTCAATGCTGCCCCAGAGGGAACATTCCTCCAACTTTAATCATCTTGATGTTTCTTTGCTGACAGCCACTGACAAGGGTTCAGCATCAGCCGACACTAACTGTGGTGTGTGGAAAACCGAGGAATGAAGACGGAGTCCGCCTCAGGGAGCAGACAGCCACCCTCGCAGCCTTGGGGGGCGTCCGCTTCCGGTCACGCACGGACTCAGTAAATACCCTCCTGAGCGCCCACTCTGGGCCAGGCGCCTCCTGGGAGCTGTGGACACGGAACCGAGGACAAGACAGAACCCCTGCCCTCAGGAGCTTCCAGTTCAAGGTTCCCTGGGGGAGGGACTGTCCCACAAGCACAGGTAGGTGTCCACGCACAGACCGCACCCACCCTTCATCAGCACGGGATCCGTAGCCGTGCCTCAGTTTCCTCCTCGTGTGTGCTGGGAAAATACCACCTCACACCTGATCGCGTTACTAAGAATAAATGTTCGGAACAGTCCCTGCCACTTAATCAGTGTTCTGTAAGTGACGATGACGATGACGACGACGACGACGAGCCGCTGGGGGACCTGGGGGGACCCATCCCTCCGCGGGTTCCAGGTATTCCGTCTGCAAACGGGCAGGTTGGACCTGCGATCCCAGGCTTTGGTAAAGATGGAGCCTGTTCCGGTTGGGTCCCTGGCACCGACCCGCGGCTCTGCCTGCTCCCTGCGGTCGGTCAGCCAGCACAGAGGCCCACACGTCACCCTCCTCCGGGTGCCTCGCCCCGGGGGCAGACAGCCACAGAGCTCAGGGTCCTGTGGTGGCTCCGCTGGGACTGGCAGCGGGGAAGGTGGGTGCTGCCCAGGGGGCTGCCCGTGCCTCTGCCTCGGGCCTGTGGAGAGCTGAAAACAGACGGTATTTGCACCAGGAAAGGGAAACCGCTGGAGCTTTCTGCTTCTCCTCCTCATGGCTTGTGGCTCGGAGGGCAGCTCGCCAGGGCTGGAGAGAGCGCTCTGCGGGGGTGGGGTGGGGGATGACACACATGCACCTCCCCCCCCGGGGGCCCAGGAGGGCCCGTCTGAGGCTGCAGGAGGCCACTGGAGCAGAAGGAAAGAGATGCCTCCCAGGAGAGGAGGGCCGGTGCTTGTGAGCTCGGGGCCATGCTGTGTCCGAGGTGCCTGCAGCGGCGGGATGGTGTGCACCCAGGGCTGACACAGACGCAGGGCGAGCCCCAGCTCTGCCGCCAGCGCCCACGTCCCCGGTATGACCCTCAGATCTGGCCCCTTCCCCGGCCGGCCAGCAGCAGCTCCAGGCTCTCTGCGCTGAGCGGCCGCTTCTGCCCGGGAGGGTTCCACCCAGCCTGCACTCTCCCGTGTAATGCTGGTACACAGGCTGGAACCCCCAACGTTCTCCCCACAACCTGTGCCGGGTGTGACGGGGCCGCAGAGGAAGGGGTATTTCTGAGATCCAGGAGGGAAGATGGTGGGGGTGGGGGCGGGGACAGAGGCAACAGCACCGGCGTGCTCACAGCCTGGGGGAACCCTCAGAACCCCCATCCGTCTACCCAACAGCACCGGCGTGCTCACGGCCTGGGGGAACCTTCAGAACCCCCATCCGTCTACCCAGTGTGTAAAGGTGACTGAGGGAAAGCTCAGGGTGGGGGGAGGGCTGAGCCCAAGGAGACACAGAGCTCACGGGCAAGGCCCCCAGCCCGTGGACCACAGGCGTAGGTGACAGATCTTAGCTCCAAGGAGTGGGGATGTTCTCACTTGCAGAGGATGCTGGGAAGCATCGCTACGCCGAAACAAGGGCCTCACTAGGGAAGCCACAGCACTCCTTCCCCACAGACACGTGCCCAACGGCTGGCTTCTGACCACAGACTGTCATGCTGTACTCAGATCCGTGCACCCATCAGACACCGCGGCAGCGTGCGGGGTCGCCGTCACCCAGAGAGGCTCACCCTGTCCCTGGAACCCAGAGAGGGAGGCACAGGAATATCTGCAGAGAAGCAAGCACGCAGCTCAGGATGCCCAGGTACACACAGACCCACACAAGGCGGTGCCACAGGTAGGTACACACCGCACCCAGGACGCCTCTGCACCCGCCTAGCCACCCGCAGGGACCCTGCCACGCATGTGGTCACTCAGACACGCACGCACAGGTGTGCGCGCACACATCCACTTGCAGGCGGGCTGCTGCTTCGGCCTGGGTGCTCGTTGCCAGCGTCCCCTCACCAGTTCCAACGTGAGAGAGAGGACCGTCCCGGGAGGAAGTCCCACACGCTGCCAGGAGCTTCCCAGGCTCCAAGGCGGCTACCGGTCCATGAGATGCCAGCCGTGAATTTTCCAATTAGAAAGCCTGAGCCCAGAGAGGTGTGCTGGCGGCAGGGGTCACTGGGGTGCAGCCTGGGCGGTGCTGGCTCGGAGGGGGCATGAGGCGGGGTAGCGGGAGGACGGGTGGGGGCACTGCAGGGGGACAGCAGCCACGGAGAGACCGTCAGAGGTCGAGCAGCATCTGCAGTGCTGAGCCACCGGGCACTGGGCCCCGGCCTCGGAGGAGGTATGAGGTGGGGGTAGCGGGAGGACGGGTGGGGACACTGCAGGGGGACAGCAGCCACGGAGAGACCGTCAGAGGTCGAGCAGCATCTGCAGTGCTGAGCCACCGGGCACTGGGCCCCGGCCTCGGCCAGCAGCCCGGGGCAGCAGGGGTTTCCTCACTGTCCAGCACCGAGTCTGCTAACAGCACCGTGCGCAGCCTGGCCTCTGCGCTGGGCTGGGTGGAAGAAGGTAAGCGGCCAAAGAGACCTCTTCAAGCAGCTCTGCACCCAGGCCTGTCCCAACTCTGACCACACCGGTTTCTCTCCACAGGTGAGGCCGGCCCCATGCCCCCGGTGTCCTAGCTCCAGCCAGATCTTCTTCGAGCCCATTCTCAATGGGCTGGGCCCCCCAGCTGCCCTCTCTGTCTGGGAGGAGTCCCCCAGGTCTCTGGACACACAGGGCTGTTGCATGACATACAAAGCCATGTATCCATGCTCTCCCCAAGGGCATCTAACACCAAAGCTCCCCACAGACAGAGGCAGGGCTGCAAAGCGCCGGCCCCGGTCCTGGTCCCCCTGCCACTGAGGAGGCTCCCCTGCAGAACGAGCCGTAAACCAGCACCGAAGCGGGTGATTGGGTCACATGACCTCTAGAGCCCCTGCCAGCTCCAAAAACCGGGATTTTCTCCACCTTGATTGGAGGGCCTTCAGACATGGTCGCACACACCAGGAAGACCCCCTCCGATGAGGGGACATCTCCCCGGCTTGCTGTGTCCCTGCCTAGCAGCAGCACAGGCTCCAGAAGCACAACTGTCCCTTGCATTCTAGTTTCTCTGTTTACACCGGTCCCAGAAATCCGTCC
>NC_089503.1:379536457-379543957 GCF_036850995.1 Saccopteryx leptura | reverse complement strand
TGAACCCCAAGCCTGCATCTTTATCGTAAGGGGGACAGAGCAAATGGGTGACAGAGCTGTGACAAGTTAGGATAATGCTAACGGAACAAGTACTGCGGTGGAGTCGGTACAGGACAGCGTCCCAAGTTCAAGCCCCGTTCTCCCACTGACGAGCAGAGTAAGTCACCCCTCGTCTCTGAGCCGGAGTGCCTGTGTTGTGAACCGTGTAAATCGGGGTGAATAAGAGCACCTCCCTTGTGAAACTGTCGTGTGATCCAGTGACCTAAGTCGTGTCAAGTGCTCGGCACAGAGCCTCGCACCCAATAAATGCTTAATAAATGGTGTTATTATGTCCTCCTTTGGGCAACGGACCAGATCGCAAGCAGCCCCGTCCTCTCCTTTTGGAGAACGATGCAGTGATGGAGGCCCTGGAGGTTTGGGAGCACGGACGGAGGTGGGGGTCGCGGTGCAGGGCAGGACACTGACGTGCTGCGGCCCCACGAGACCCCCCACCCGTTCACCATGCAGAGCTGGGCCTTGGCAGCCTCTCTGGGCTGCCACACCAACGCGTGGCCGGCAACTAAGGGAGGGAACACAGACTACCTTCATTGAAGACCGATTGATTGAATAATGTGTATTCCCCTGTCTCCCACGTTCCCACGCTGGGGCAACCCCCAGAGCATGTTAAGTGGGTTGCTGTCTGCGTGGGCGTGGAGGTGGAGCTGGTGGGGCCAGGAAGGGCAAGGAGAGAAAAAGACACACAAGAGTGACCTGAGGCGAGGCGGAGGGTAGGAGGTGGTCAGGAAGGTGGTGGGCAGGAAGGAGGGGAGGGGAGGGGAGAGAAGGGAAGAGGCAAAGCAGGAGAAAGACATTAATGAGCGGGAAGAGCAGAGGGCAGGGCGGGGAGGAAGTGAGGTCAGGGCTTGGGCGTCTTGAGTTGAAATGATACCTCTGGCCACAATTCCCAAAAGGCTGCCAACGCTCCTCCTGACTCACAACGGAGAAGTACCTTTAAAAAGCGAGATCGTGAGGGCGGGGACGATTGATCACTATTCTTTTATCTACTTTTCATTCAGTGTTACAGCTCCAGGTCCCAAGAATTCTGCCTGCCCAGGAAAGCCGTCAGCTAAGTCCCTCACTGAACGAAAGCAGCTCAGTGCAGACAGTCGCCTAGCAGGGTGGAGCCCAGAGCTCCCGTGGGTTCTCCCCGCACTCAGGACCTGCAGGGGGTTGCGTGCACCACGAGAGCCCCGGGTGGTTGTACTGAGCTCTGGTGGACAGGGCAGTACAGTGGCTCAGCGCCAACTGCCCAGCTGGTTGGGTGGCGTGGTGTTGCCGGCAGGATGGGGACAGCACAGAGAGACGTGCGGCCTCAGACCTGCACCTGAGGACACAGCTACTTGTCTGTCTACATCGGTCTCAGAAGCCTAAGCCTGTGCGCAGACCCTGTTGCAAACACAGCTCACCCTTCCTCGGGAAGAAGGTGATGGTGACGCGATCCACCCCAGTGACCTGCTGGTGGGACCCCGGGCTTCCCTGCAGCCTTCGCAACCCCCGACGGCTCGAGTTTGGCTCATCAGGGACAGAAGTGAGTAACCAGGTCCGAGTCCATAAACTCTCTCCCGGCCAGCACCGTGGGGAGCCCAGGGGAGACCCTGATGATGTGCCCTCGGTGGCTTGGCCAACGCTTGTGACACAGAGCAGGTAGCATTCCCTGGCTTTGGAGTCCAGATTCAAACCCCAGCTCGGCAGCTTCTAAGCCATGCGATTCAACTTAGTGAGTAGAAGAGCTGATGTTTATTAGCATTTTTTTCTGTTCTAGGCACTGTTCCAGGTGTTTTTTTCCCACCATATTCTCTTTTGTGTTATCCTATTTTCCAGATGAGGAAACTGAGGCAAACAACAGAAAAGCAACATGCGTAAAATCAAAGAGTAAGTGGTAGAGTCAGGATCTGAACTCAAGCCATTGGCCTCCACAGCCCCGGCTCTTAGCTTTTACAGGACCGAGTTCACCTCTCTGAGCCTCACTTACCACATAAGGCACATAACAGTATCTTCCTCCTGGGGTTCCTGAGAGGACTTGACATTATGTATATAAAGTACTTGGTAAAGTAGGTATTTAATAACCTGCAGCTGTTATATTTTACTGACTCAGGAGTGTATTTCTGTTGCAAAAAAAAAAAAAAAAAAAAAAAAAGACAATAAAGCAAATTCTGATTAATGTCAGGAAATGGCCCCAAACCGTGGTGACTCTCCTGCCTCATAATACCTCTGCCAGCTCATACACTGTTTAATTTTTTTTTTTTTTTTTGTATTTTTCTGAAGCTGGAAACGGGGAGAGACAGTCAGACAGACTCCCGCAAGCGCCCGACCGGGATCCACCGCCCACCAGGGGGCGATGCTCTGCCCCTCCGGGGCATCGCTCTGCCACGACCAGAGCCACTCTAGCGCCTGGGGCAGAGGCCAAGGAGCCATCCCCAGCGCCCGGACCATCTCTGCTCCAATGGAGCCTCGGCTGCGGGAGGGGAAGAGAGAGACAGAGAGGAAGGAGAGGGGGAGGGGTGGAGAAGCAGATGGGCGCTTCTCCTATGTGCCCTGGCCGGGAATTGATGATATACTGTTTATCTCACTGTGTCTCACTGTCCTGGGCCGGGCACCCTCTGTTCCCCTCCAGCTGCACCGTTCAGCCTGCTCCACCCCGATACTGCCCAGGAAGGAGGCTGACCCAGGCGTCCCCTATCCATGGCCACTATGCTCGCTGCCCTCTGCTTGGGGCAGGCCCATAGCAAAGGCCAGCAGGAGAGGGGAGGGGGAAGGGACAGTAGATTTAAACTTTTTATCCCCACCCCCAGCTCTCTCCCTGCATGTCTGGCTGTGACCTTCAAGCAAAGGTGACAGCGCCTGTCCGGCAGCCTTCTTGACACTGCTCACACTCTCCGGGTTCCGGGGACAGCCCCTCCCTTTACCCGTTCCTGTTCAGGGATGGGAACGAATGGCCCCTCGGAATCAGGAGCTCCACGGCCCGGGGTCATCCCTGTGGCTTCCCGATGCCATGTCTGCACCGGCGGCAAAGAGTTTCTTTCTCAGTAACCCGCTCGAGCGTGTCATCTGTTTGCCGATGGAACACTGACCTTCAATTAGAGGAAGCCAGAATGCATTGAAATCTGGCCGACTTTGGGTCAAATCTTGTTCTAATAATTACCAATCATGTAATCTATTTAAGAACTTTCTCATCTATTTTTACATGAGAGTAAAATTAGGGGTAAAAATAGTACCCGCCTCACAGGTTATTGGATACAATGCCCATGTCAGGACAATAAGTGATCTGATCGCCCTCCGTTATTAGCATTGCATTTCTATCAGGAGCATGTACGGCTCTCTCCCCCGAAGCCTTTGATTTTGGTCTGGGGAGTTATGTGGCTCTAGAAAGCTGACCAGTCCCCCACACACACACACACACCTCCAATCAGTGCATTAATTCCAGAGGCCACAGCGATTGGTTGTGACAGGAACATACAACCCAAGCAGGTGCAATCAGAGTGTGACTCGGAACCCCTCCCAAGACTATTGGGAGACTGTGTTCTCTCTCCTTCTAGATGGCCTGAACTGGGGACATGCAGCCTGCACCCACCACAGCCATCCTACCGTGAAGATAAAGCCAACTCACAGAGATTAGGGAGAGGGGGCCACACTGGCAAATAAATCCGTGTCTGGAACCCACACCTCTTTCCTGTTACACAAGCCAATCACACTCATCTTTAGAAGTCAGATCAAACCAGGTTTTTGTCAACTTACGATCAATCGCATCGAGTGGATTGAGACTCGGGTACCAGAAGTGGGATGTTGAGATATTCTGTCCTACAATGGCAGGCAGGGCGTATACACCGAGCCAAAGAGGAGTGTGGTGAACAACAAAGATGTTGCCACCCAGGGCCACCGTGGACTGTGCCCTGCCCAACCCTAGGACACAGACATTCGCGGCCATTAAAGATGTGTATCTTTCCAAGACAACTTTCTGGCAAATGACAGTACAGTGCCTGGAGAAAGGGGTGGCCTTTTCTAACTGGCACAATGCTGTCAACTGGACAGGCAGCAGGGCTGTGACTCCCCCGCTGGCAAGTTGGCAACACTCGATACACAACAGCAAGGGGGACGGTGAAACCACTGCCTCTTCTCTCTCGGGAGGCAGACCGACTCCGTGCCCATCGGCTGTGGCAGGAAAGAAAGATTTAGGATGCTGGCATACACTGACTACTTCTGGGGGCCTGCAATGAAAAGTAAGGTCCTATCAGACGACTTTTGGTTCGAGGTGGCCCATTGAGAGCAGAGAAGAAAGAAAAGACAGCTTTGCTAGGACCGATGTCCCTGCTGCCGAAAGCAATCCAAACACCTTGACCTTGTTGTCACCCGGAGCCTGGCAGACATGGCACGGGGACATGCTGTTGTGCCTGAGCAAAGGAAGGCAGGTGGTGGGGACCACAGTGAAACGTAAGAAAGTCTGAATCCCCAAATCACACTGCAAACATCTCTTTAAATAAACTCCTCTTCTGGCAATGAGGACCATCCCTTCCTCTGCCAGGATGCGACTGGGGTACAGCCAGCGAGCGCAGAGCAGATCGGAGGTGCCTGCCTACCCCCAAGCAAAGGCCCCCCAGGAGACGGTACGGGAGCAGAAGTGATGAAATTAAGGGCTAGGGAATGAGCAGAGGAAGGAGGTCTGTTGCTAGGAGACAATCTCTGACTTCAGACTGACTCAGCAATATCTCTTGGCTGTTGTTATTGGCACATCGGTATTGACTGGGAAGTAAGCAGACTGAAAATCTAAGGTCCTCAGAGAGACCGACATTGTCAAGTCTGGCTGACAAACAGCCCTCGACTGCTCGAACCCTCGGGCAATGCCCGAGTTTCCAGCCTCATCCAGCAGGGAGGCAACCGCTAACGGAGTACAGCAGAGAAGCGTTCTGGAGTGTCCACCTCGGAGAGGGTCCGAGTGCAGGGCAGACAGGGAAGGCGTCCCACCCGAGACTGGCTTGGCAGAGGAAGGCACACACTTCTGGAAGAGGTGCTGAGAATCACGGATCAGTCTCCTCATGTGGCTTTCTCATTTTACTCCTTTCCCAAAGGGAAGGGTATGTTTTTGTTTGCTTGCCTTTTTTTTTCCCTCTCTTCGCAATTCTCAGATTCTCTCGCCACTGGTGCATGTTGGGTGTGCCGAGGCGTAGATAGCTTACCATGTCAGAAATCAGAGACCTGAAACGTCAGTTTTATCTGGAAAAGACGGGGCGGACTCACCACATTGGGAGATGCCGAACAGGGAGCTCTGAGCAGTGGCTGGGCGGAGCCTCACTGCGCCTCGCGCGAGGTGAGTGTATTGTACGTCGGTGGAGCGTTCTTGAAAGCGTACGTGTTGTACAAGAGTATGCGTTGCAGCCAAAGAGGTGGGCTGCAGTGGACGTTAGCAGTTGCCTGCCAAGGGTCCACCATAAAAGCTCTCCCAATTTTCCATTGAGGACCTTCTTGGGGTCTGGGGGAAGCTGAGGCGATCTCCTACCCCAGGTGGAGCGTGCGTGTGGTGCTCGACACGTCAGTGATGGTATTATGACCCAAGCCACAAAGATTGGTTCTGGAAAACTTGTGATCCAAGTCAGTCCACTTTTAGAGTGACTCTCAGGAGCAAAGCACTGAGTAACGGGTAATTACAGCGCCCTCTGCAGGCCAGGCGCTGTTCTAGGCAATAGCAGCTCCTGAAATGAACAACAGCAAGGTGGTCTCTGCCCTGCAGAAACCCGCTGTCCTCACGGAAGCCTGGTGTGAAGATGCAAGGCCAGGAAGGAAGCCAGCAGAGGGGGGCAGAGCCAGCACGTGGAGGTCGGAACACAAAGAGCCACTGAGAAACGGAGCCCACAGCCTGCTCAGGCTGACTCCCGGGCAGCCAGATAACTCCCCGGCTTTGCAAAATGCGCTGAACCAGTCAAAATGCCCGTAATCATTTTACTCCCGGTTCAATTGGGTTTCTGATTATTTGATTTAAAGATTTGATGTGTATGTGTCAATTGATGCACTTCTTTTGATTCCAGCAGAGCACTTAACCCACGGGCAGGAGCGCACACAGTGACTGTAAATCTATGTCTAATGAATAAGCAAACGAGAGCCACTGAACATGTGGGTAGCGGGGGCCACAGAGGGCTGATTCCGGGACAGAGCGCTGGAGGTGAAGACCACGCCCCGCAGCAAACCTAGCACGGGAGGGTGACGGCAGAACTAAGAGTGTTCTGAGCAAGATCAGTAGAAGGCTTTGTGCCAAAAATGACGTACTCTGATCAGCTCTGACACGCCAATGTGATGGAATCCAACAGAAAGAAAGTCAGAGGCAGAAGGGAGGCACACTCCGGTCCATGGAGTGCAATTTTGCCCACTTACTGATGAGAAAGGTGACGCTGAAAGAAAAAGCAAGACTCGCCCGGGTCGCACAGGTGCAACAAGCCATCTACACAGCCGGGGCCGCGGGCCACCACCGGTTTCCCCACACCATTCCCCACTCCGCGGGGCCACGGGGGGTTTGTCCCAAGCCCGGAGAGCAGTGGTTCTCCAATATGTCTTCACCTTTAGAAATGGGAATCGGTCTTGAGTCCCACCCCAAGACCCTCCTACTGAGTGAGAAACTGGGAAAGAAGTAGACCGCAGACCCCCTCTTGAAGTCCTAAAAACCCTCCAGGTCAGGCTTAGGCCAGCAGTTTTTGCCCCCCAGGCCAGATTAGAAAGAAAACTTTTTTCATGGCCGGACGAAAAATATTAAAATTAAAAAATGTTAAATACAAAAAAAAACGATTCGTTTAAGTAAACAAAATTTTATTATGTAATATGTTTTATAAATAAATGTAAGTAATTTAGTACAACCAAATGAACAAAAAAACTAATGTGATGTGTTGAGGCGCTTTTGCAACTCGCCTATTACTTGTTTATTAGTCTGGCTCTATACTGTAGTAGCTATTCTTAACACAGCCCTCCAAATGTAAATCACTCATCTTGATCTTGCTATTCTTTTATTTAGATTCATTAAAGAAAAAATTTGTTCACAAATATCAGTTGAGCTGAATATTACTAAATAGTCCTTGGCAAGTTGTTTAAAATTTCCCATATTTTCCATTATTTCAATTGGCTTATAAAAATTGCACAGACACATACAAAAGTTGTAAATTCTTTATATAATGGAATTTTTTTTAAGAAATAAAGAGAGTATCACCAATCCATTCGACCAATTAATTGGAAGTTAACCCTATAGATTAGTCACACGCAAGTATTCTTTCCGCCTATCACTATCTTCTTAAATATCTCAATTTCCAATATCTCAAAAGATGCTTCTGCGTTTAAGTAGCTGAGATTTTTAATTTCATTGTTGGTACAATGGTTAGGATATCGTAGTTTATGTATAACGATTTAAAAGTACCACTCATTTCATTTCCACAGTGCGTCGAGGCGGAGAATACTAAAAATTTCATGGCAGGAGCCTGGCCTGTGGTG
>NC_089503.1:379514831-379536444 GCF_036850995.1 Saccopteryx leptura | reverse complement strand
GGTTTCACCGACCTCAACAAAATATTAGGTATCGGTTCTGCCGAACCAGTGCGAACCGGCTGAATCCCACCACTGGATATAACCCACTGACATCTTACAGCCTGGGGGTGACAGGCACCTCCCTCATCCTGCGGGGCCTCTCAAGCCTGAACCAGGAGTCCAGAGGCAAAGGAGGCTGCCGGAAGCTCTCCGCGCAGGTCCGGGCGACACGGGCAGGGCGGCCCAAGGGGGAGCGTTCACTCCGAGGAACACGTGGAAATAGCCCACGGACAGCACACCTTTCTCTCTCACCAACTTTCCCAATGAGCTGTTGGGTAATGAAACCACTTGGAAGTGTGTAAAATAAAAACAGAGAGAGGGAAAGGAGGAAGAGAGGGGCGGGGGAGGAAAAAGGAGGAAGAGGAGAAGGAGGGAGATTAATCCGCTGGAAACAATAACCCCACAGACTCAAGGGCAGTAAATATGAATTCAATCTGCTTTCGCCATTTAACCGCCCGGCCTTCGTAAGCGCAGGCAGGCTGATCAGATTAAAAGTCGCTGTTGCCACCCAGTGACGGCGCATTTAAAATTTTTCTATTGCAAACACCAGGCTCCCATTAACCCTGAGATTTTGCTCTCTGCATTCCTAATATTGTCTTTCTTCGCGTTGGGATGTGAGCATCGCGACTCCCACCAGCGGTCCGGTTACCAGCAGCTGAGAGCAGGGGCAGGGTGCTGTGACCTGGGTCTCCGCCCCTGGTCCCGCCCAGCCACGGCTCTTTGTGCCCGTCAGTTTCCCTCATTTGAGCTCTGTGTGTGTGTGTGTGTGGTGTGTGTGTGTGCGCGCGTGTGCGCACGCGGCATGGGGGGCTCATCTATTCAACATGTCCAGCTCCAGTTTGATGAAATTCGGGTGGGAGCAGTAAAGACCCGCACCCCAGCCACCCCGCCACCCCAGCCCCCCAAGTGTGGGAAATGGAAGACCTGCCTGTCCCTTTCTGCCCTCACGTCTGCCAACCTCTGAGGGCTTCTCTTTTTCCAGTTTACAAACTCATCCTTCCCTTCCCTTTACTTCCTTTTCCCTCCCCTCCTTTTTCTCTGGCTAGCCTTCTACCTTTCTCTGTGTCCCTCTGTCTTCTTCGTCGACTCCTTCTTCTCTCCTTTGGCCTCCTCCCCAGAGACTTTGTCTGGGGGTGAGATCTGGGACATTGTAGTCACTCTCTCCCTCCTATGACCCTCCGCCCAACCCCAGCGACAGGGGACATGCTTGACTCAGCAGCAAGGATTCATCCATTCAGTCAGGATTCTGCTGAGCACCAGGCTCCACATGGGCCTGTGGGAGGAACAGAACAGATGGGCCATGACCTGTGGTGGCGCAGTGGATAGAGCGTTGACCTGCAATGCTGAGGTCACAGGTTCGAAACCCCGGGCATGCCCGGTCAAGGCACATATGGCAAACGATGAACAACTCAAGTTAAGCAACTATGAGTTGGTATTTCTTACTCCTTCACCTCCCTCCTTTTCTCTCTCTGTAAAATCAATAAATAAAATCTTTAAAAAAAAAAAAAAAAGAACAGATGGGCCATCTCCCCTCTCCTCAGGAGGAGCTTGCAAAGTGCACGTGGAGAAGAACTAACTGCAGTCCAGCAGAGGAGAGAAGTCTCTACAGCAGGAGTCCCCAAACTTTTTACACAGGGGGCCAAGTTCACTGTCCCTCAGACTTTTGGAGGGCCGGACTATAAAAAAACACTATGAACAAATCCCCTATGCACACTGCACATATCTTATTTTAAAGTAAAAAAAACAAAACGGGAACAAATACAATATTTAAAATAAAGAACAAGTAAATTTAAATCAACAAACTGACCAGTATTTCAATGGGAACTATGCTCCTCTCACTGACCACCAATGAAAGAGGTGCCCCTTCCGGAAGTGCGGCGGGGGCCGGATAAATGGCCTCAGGGGGCCGCATGCGGCCCGTGGGCCGTAGTTTGGGGACCCCTGCTCTACAGCGTGTTTAGCACTTTGCACATCATCTCATTGAAACAGTTCGATAATGCAATACTACTTGCCCATTTTACAGATGGAAACACTGAGGCTAAGGAAGCTCGTGTAACTTGGTTCAATGCTTCAAGGCACAGCTGGCATTTCCGCTCAGGGAGAAGCGAGATCAGTGCTCAGAAGAGGCAGTGCGTTGTTTCCCCTGCAACCCCCTTCCCTCCTGCTCGGGGTTTAAGTGCTCAGCCAGCAAGCATTCCCCTGCACACCCACCTCAGCCAGCCTCAGGTAGGGCGAGAGATTATTCTAACAGAAGCTCAGAGTGAGCTTGAAGCTGAAAGAGCCCCCTGCCCTGGTGTGACCACAGCAGACCCTATCACTCTCATGTCCCCCAATTGCCTCAGATGGACAAAGGTAAGGGTGGTTAGGGGCGGTGAGGTCTCTGTGTTCTCTCCCCCACCCTAACCCTTCAGGATCTTTATCTTGCTGCATACACTTAAAAAGATCAAATAAATCAATAGTTAAGATAGTAATGGCTGATTAGGTTAAATGAGATTTTTTTTTTTTTTCCAACACCTTAACCAAGGAACTGAAATCCCTGATGAAATGTTAGGCACTACCCCCTGACTCGTGGGGTGGGATCTGGAGAGCTGGCAAGGGTGGAAGCATCTAATCACTTCTCCTGTTTCATGTCACATAAGTGCCCTCCCGCACTTGGACAGAAAGCAGAGCCAGGGAAGAGGAATGCCTCTGGCTTAGGTTCCTAGGCAGAGGAGCTGAGGACATGGGATGGAGAATCCCTAGACCAGCGTAAGAGGACTAAGTCGGTTTCTTAAAGGAAGAAAACAAGGGCTACTTCCTGCCGTAGTTGGGAGGGGTAATGGGGAAGTCAGGTTGGAGAGCTGGGACGGCAGACGCATTGACAGCTCTTCCTTGACATCCAGCATTGTGCTCTTCCTCCAACACGGTGACAGCACGGAGCCTCCCGGTTGTCCTCTAAGGTCCATTCTTCCCTTCTTCCCCAGTAGGAATCCCCAAAGTGTTATTTGGCCACAAGGTCATGCAAGGAAAAAACTCTATTTCCTAGCTTTCCTTGTACTTAGGTGTGGTCATATAAGTTCTAGCCAATGGGTTGTAAATAAATCCTTAGTATGTGATACCCTAGCGATGTCCTTAAAGAAAGAATATATCTTTATTCAAGGTGTATGATGGGGAGGGGTCCATCTTTTTTTTTCTTTTCTCTTTTTTTCAAGTGAGAGAGGAAGGGAGATAGTGAGACAGATTCCCTCATATGCCTCGACTGGGATGCACCCGGCAATCCCTCTCTGAGGATGATGCTTGTAACAGTCAAGCTATTTTTAGTGCCTGAGACTGATACACTGGGACCAACCAAGTTATTCTCAGCACTTGGGGCCAACAGTCAAAACTACTGAGCCACTGGCTGCAGGAAGAAAAGAGGGGAGAGAAGAGGGAGAAGAAGGGAAAAGAAGCAGATGGTGGTTCCTTTTGTGTGCCCTGACTGGGAATTGAACCTGCGATGTTCATATGCAGCTTGACTCTCTACCCACTGAGCATTCCAGCCAGGGCGGTCCATTTTTCTTAATGATTAAAACGTAGATGCATGAATAGAGCTTGAGCAGCTAGTCATCTTGAGTTCACGAGTTTGTAGCATGTGTAGCGGATACAAAACAATAAAATAGAAAGAAGCTAATATACCTGGTGATCACAGCACCACCCTCCAAGCCCTCGATTCCTCACTTCTTAAAACTATAACGTAAAAAAATAGTTTAAGACTCATAAGAAGTTCCAAAATAGTAAGAGTTCCTGTAGTGGACCCCATTTTCCCCGTGATCCAACTTACATGGCCCTTTTCATTGTTAAAACAGGATATTGACATTGTTACAACTCAATCACACATAGACCTTATTTTCTGTACTTTGGCTTGATAGAGAAATAAAAGTCTTTCTCACTTAGGACGCTTTGTTTTGTTTTATCACTCACATGAAATGTATTCCTAACTGTTAAAATTTCCAAAAAGTATAAGTGTGGCATCCCAGCTCCATGCTGAGAAAGGTACATGGTAGGCAGCTAGACGTGGCCTGGTGCAGGGAACAACCAGACAGCCGTCAGGGCCAGGTGGAGACGTCCTTACGAACAGCGAGAGGCTGGGCACTCTCTGGTCATCGTACCCCTGCAATGATGCTGCTGACTACTGTCCTCTCCCACCCCCTCGCCTCGCCGAGGCTACCACTAGTACTCACCCTGCTCCTGATGAAGCCGCCTGCGGCACTCACCGCCTCCCTCCCCAGACCTCTGCACCCCCCCTGCTAATTTATGGAGACCTGAGATCCTCATTAGTGTGGCTGGCTCCCAGCCCATCAAAGTCACATGTCGGGAGAGAGGAGGCAAGGCGGGTGACATTTGTTGGTATTTTCAACTCGGGTAAAAACAAACAAATTGCACTGGAGTTAAATGTCAAAGGCCCCTGAGCCTGTTTTGCAAGGGAGGGAGAGAGGGAGAAGCAGCTCCTCTTGGGGACAGACTTCTCCGTGTCCCTGAGAGGGTGGACGGGGGAGACGCAAGGAAGGCCACGTGGGCAGTGCTGGGCAGTGTCCGGGTCCGTCCCACGGTGGGCGGACTGGCAGTCTCCAAGGGGGGGCACTCGTTTGTCACTTGTTTACTCATCCAGAGGACATCTGCTGAGCACATCTGCTTACAGCAGTAGGTTCTGAGGGCCAATCAGCGATGAAACAAATATGGCCGCTCCTCCCCCCCCCCCCCCCCCCCCGGGAATGGCTCCCTCTAAGGAGGACGGGAGGTTGTCTAAACATATAATGAAAGAGGAAAACGATTGTCGTCATTTGAGGTAAAAACTTCTTTGGGGTCTCAGATAAAGGACAGGAAAAAGGACAAGGGACACTTTTCAGAGGCTTTGCCATGTAGCCTGAAGATGGCTAACATTTGGTCATGCACAGATGGGGGCTGAAGGTGCCATTCAATCTCAAAGATACAGTCGAGGCATCTCTGCCCACATTCCTATGAGCTCTTGCTGTCATTGCTCCCCAAACCGGAGGGAGTGCCTGGAAGGGAACTAGATATATGTGATGTAATTTGCACGGGAAGGGTTGCTGAGGCCTATGGATTTACTGAAAGTTTGTGCTGAATTGTGTGTGATCTTGTATTTTCCTAGGAGAATGTCAAAGCCTTCATCGGATTCTCCAAGGTGGAGGTGATTTCTCCCCAAAGGCAAACCCTACTCTAGAAGCTGACGAGATGCAAGGCCTTGCTGGATCTGGGAACATCACTTGTCTGACTGAATCCACTCCATGAAGAGAGAGGCTGGGGATTTCTAGAAGTGACTTTCCCTGTACAAACTCTAGTTCCTGGGATCTGCGTTACAGCCTAATAGGCGGAGAGGAAACCAGCCTCAGCTCGAGGGGGCGGGGCCAGCGGCAGGGAGTGGGAGGACGGGCGAGACAAGCTCTTCCCGGGGAAGCAGCAGCCTGCGCTTCTGTCTGGCTCAGCGGTGATTAAATCATCAGCCCTTGCACTTAATGAGCATCTCTCTGGACAGGCCATGAGGCCTGTGTTAGGAAGAGCAGGCGTTTCATTACCGGGATTCAGCGGCACTGTGTTGATCTTGGTTTCTTGACAATTATGGGAAGGAACCAGACTGCTAAGTGGCACCCGCCCTGTGTGAGCCTCACCGTGGTCAAAGCAGACACTGTCCCCCACTCCCTAGTCGCACACGGAGCTGTATGTGACCAGGGGAAGACAGGCCCCTCATAGGAGATCCCAACGTACAAGAGGAAGGCCTTGTTGGGAAGCGCCCTTGGTCCTGGTCCACTCTGGGTGCAGAGAACCGATGAGGAGACACGTCACTGCCCCCTTTCAGATTAGGAATGAGGAAGAAACCCCCTGGCTGCTGTTGGACAATCTCCCAGGAACCATCAATCCTATATCTTGTCACTTCCAAGATTCTAGGGACACTACTGGGGTTACCAGCTTCTTCCCTCCTACACAAAGAGAAACAAAAGCACAGGAGAAAGGCCAGGGGCATTAGCGGAAGACTCTGGGAGGACTCAAGTGTCCAATCTGACCTCCCCAGTGAACAAAGGGCGAGGCATGGGCCAGATTCGCTGTGTCACAACGATGCACATCAGCGTGTCCCTGGGTTGTCTGCTTAACATCCATGGCATCAGCTGACCTCAGAGCTCTGACTCCGAGTCAACCTCACAGGTCCTGGGCTACATACATCCTGGGTCAACCATGCCATCGGCTTGCATCTGTGATATTATTGGCACCTCATTCTAACAATGATCCAGAATTAAACACAACTGTCAGAACCACAACAGCCAATGATGTCACCAGCCAGGATTATAATGTCACAGCCTGCGCTGGTGAGTCTGAGCTCGAGAGTCTTACCCCAGGGCCTCCTGACGTGGGAGGTGGGGAGAGAGAAGTGCATTCCTGTTCATGGTGTGAGGGCAGCCAGCCCTCAGTCAAGTCTCCGCATCAGAAGCTAGAATAACTGAGGGACCAGACCCCCTGCTCCGTCAGGTTTAGAAAGCCTTGCAGATGGACGACAGAGCTCTTAGGGAAGTCGCATGGACCACACACGGAAAGAAATGACTGACTGACATTAGTGAGATTCCCTGAAGCCTACCGTGTGAACAACATGGAATTGTTATTTCTCCCTAATACTTCCTATCAGAGAGAGAGAGAGAGAGAGAGAGGGAGAGAGAGAGAGAGGGAGAGAGAGGGAGAGAGGTGGGGAGAGGGAGGAAG
Organism: Saccopteryx leptura; assembly: GCF_036850995.1. NCBI lineage: Eukaryota > Metazoa > Chordata > Mammalia > Chiroptera > Emballonuridae > Saccopteryx > Saccopteryx leptura. Next base: position 379,529,679 of record NC_089503.1, on the reverse strand, counting down.
AAGAGGAGAGAGAAAGGTAAAGAAGGAGGGAGAGAGGAGAGAGAGGATGAGTGAGTGAATAGGAAGGAACACCTGGAACTTTAGAAACAGACACTCTAGTATTCCACATCAGCCCACTTAAGGCAAGAGACTCGGTTGTAGCCTTGAACTACTTATGCAAAGCAAGAATGACTCATTGCCAAGCGTAGTAGATGAGACAGTGGGTGATTTCCTCCCCACGGAGTGTGTGTCCCTGCTCCACCGTGATCACCGCTGCAGGTGGGGATTCCAGGCCCTTCCAGCCGGCAGTCAGCAGTGCTCCCTTGTGTGTGTCCTGTAAAGGACTGTCACCCTGGAAACATCATTGGTTGTGTCAACAGGTTGGAAGGAAACGGCAAGAGGAGAAACAGAGAGTTGGAGAACGAGGATGTGGCCACGCTGCTAAGAGGACAGGGGAAACTGATGGGCTGGCATTGATGTGCCTGTCTGCACCCCCTGTGAGGGGATGGGTGAGTGCTCGCCCAGCTCTTTCTAGCTTTAAGGACCCGAGAAGGAAGCATCATCAAAATAAGCATCACCCCACAACTCCCACAGTCACCACCCTGAGCAAGGCCATTCCATCATCACACCTCCAACAGCGGAACACCCACCTTTCCCCTGACCCGGACGTATACACCCACGCACACACAAGTCTCTGAGCTGGCTTTCCTGTTCTGATGTTTCTTCCCTCTAGGTTTGAACATCCCTCTTCCCCCCAAAGGTATTTCTCTGAAGCAAGCATGGTCAGAAGTTAGGTGTTTCACAAACCCCTTGTGGGATCTTTGACTGGCTGAGGATGTGTTTCATGATCAGAGAATGTCACTCATACTGACCGTCCTGTACAGCAGACTAAGTGTGAGCTTCTCCCAGACATGCCAAAGCTCAAAGCCAATGTACTCATGACCCAGCTGGTCCGTTGTTTCAGGTTCAAGACGGCTCCCAGCCTCTCCCGCTTGGGGTTAACCCTCAGTCTCCTGTGCTCTCTCTGCTCCATCTGATCCTGTTAGGAGTGACCTCGGGGTCCCTGAAGTCAGGTTCCCTGTCCAGCTGGGATGCCCCAGACCAAGAGGACAGACTACCAGATCCAGTGAACAAGCAAAAAACCAGAACTTCATTATTTTTAAACTTCCTCAATGTCTGACATGCTTAATCTTATTCATAACTAAGAAATGCAGATGAAAACATTTCAGTATTGTTTTCCATGAAGAGGTTGGCAGCGCCTGGTAATAAGCAGTGTTGGTGGGATGGTAGGTAAACAAGCACAACCGAAGGTTGTTGGGGCTGGAGAGAGAGGGTTGCAAACTGGGTCCGACTTGCTGGAAGACACTTCGGCAATATCTACAGAAATTTAAATAACATCCACTGGTCCACACTTAGGAAGTCATTCTACACAGATACTTGCACATATGGATAAATATAGAGGGAAAAGGAATTCATTGCAATAATGTTTACAGTCGCCAAATATTATATGTAGCTTAAACGTTTACCTAAACCACACATATATGTGCAAAAACCTAATTTGTGGTGAGGACCTATACACAGTGTGTCCGTAAAATCATCACACTTTTGACCGGTCACAGGAAAGCAACAAAAGACGATAGAAATGTGAAATCTGCACCAAATAAAAGGAAAACCCTCCCAGTTTCTGTAGGATGATGTGGCAGCATGTGCGCATGCGCAGATGATGACGTAACACCGTGTATACAGCGGAGCAGCCCACAGCCATGCCAGTCGAGATGTGGATGGTACAGAGGAAAGTTCAGTGTGTTCTGTGGCTCGCTAAATTCGAGTCTGTGACCAAAGTGCAACATGAATATCGGCGCATTTATAACGAAGCGCCACCACATAGGAATAACATGACTCGGTGGGATAAGCAGTTGAAGGAAACCGGCAGTTTTGTGGAGAAACCCTGTTCTGGTAGGCCATCAGTCAGTGACGAGTCTGTAGAGGCTATACGGGATAGCTACCTAAGGAGCCCTAAAAAAATCTGTGCGTGCATGTGCTCGACAGTTATACCTAAGCAAGACTACAGTTCATAAGGTGTTAAATAAACGTCTCTGTTTTACGGGGTACAAATTGCGGCAACAAGTGGAGCCCACATCGAACTGCACTGAATAGGTATGAAACTGGGAGAATTTTCCTTTTATTTGGTGCAGATTTCACATTTCTATCATCTTTTGTTGCTTTCCTATGACCGGTCAAAAGTGCACCATGACTTTACAGACACACTGTATATGTATCCTGAAAATCTCTCTCTCTCTCTCTCTCTCTCTCTCTCTCTCTCTCTCACACACACACACACACACACACACACACACACACACACACTCTGTCTATTGGTGTCAACTACCTTTGATTTATAAGCCAGCAGGTTTTTTGAAAGGACACAGAAAAATTGTAGTTTCTCTGGGAACTATAACCAGGGATTGAGAGCATATTTTATATGCTTTCACTTCATTACATGCACTTTTTTTACTGTTTCCCTTTTTTATTTAAATGTACTACCTTTATAATAAAACAGTAGTTCTGAATACCATAAATAGATGAATTCACCTAGATACTTCTTCCTTGCCTGTATTCCCACGATCCCCTGTGCCTCTGAGCCACTTCCCCTCCTTGGCCTAGGGCAGGAGCTCTCTGCCCGTTTCTGTTATTCTCGACGGGCAGTCGCCTTTGTTTCACCATGCGGTTAGTTGGCATCATTCTACCGAACACAATGTGTTCTCCTGGCCTCACCTGCCTCCGAGATCATTATCCACACGCTCCATTTCAGCTGCCACTGTGGCAGAATGCTTTCCTGCAGACAAGCTTGGCCTGGAACAAGACTCCACATCATCCCAGAGCCCGGGGTCTGCCTTCTAGAGCAGCTCCCCAAAGGGGCCAACGACACGACCTGGAAGTGCAGGGCAGCTCACTCGCGAAGGGGTCAACTTCGGCCAATGGATTACAGGGGAGAGGAGGAAGCCGGGCAGGTGGCTTCGTTTCTTCTTCCCTCCAAGACGCGAATTCTCCGTACAACCTGTCCCGAGAAGTTTGCCTGGCTGAGCAGGTGCACTGATAATTGGTCAGCTCTTGTAACTTCTGTGGAGGAGTGGCCGTCCCAATAACCAGGGACACATCACCGCACCATGCAGGGCTTTCTACCCTCCTTGCCCTGGGACTGTACCTCCCGAATGAGCATCAGCGCTTAGTTCCTGCCCAATCTCCCATTTCTAGGAACTCTACAGGCTAAGGCATCTGCTTAGGCATTTGACTTGTGTCTAAGCCTCTCTGTGTCTTCCAAATCGAGGCCACCAGAAGAGACTCGGCCTCTGATGGGCTGGAGCTCAGCTTGGCCTGAGAGAAGAACTGAGGACCGGAAACAGAAAGCTCTTGGATACTTGGCTAAGGAAACCTGTTGGCAGGAAGAACTCTAAGATGATCTCCACGAGTCCCACCTGCTGCAGAACCTCCTCCTGGTGAGCGTGAGGAAGTAGGACATAGGGACGTGTGAAAAGAATGGGAAATCATCCCTGTCATGTTACCTTGTATGGCAGAAGGGTTTCTGCAGATGTTTATTAGGGAAGGTTTCTAATCAATAGACTGAATGAATCAAAAGGGAGATTATCTTCCATGGGACTGACTTAATCAGGCCTTTAAAATGGACTCAGCCTTTCCTAAAATCAGAGAATGGGCTCTTTTCTTAGCCTTGAATAAACAAACTACTAGATTGTGGAGAGGGCTATGTGGCAGGGAACACGTGGCAGCCTCCAGGAGCTAAGGAGGACTCCCCAGGTAACAACCAACAGGAGAGTGAGACCTCAGTCCCACAACCACAAAGAACTGAATTCTGACACATTCTGAGGGAAATTGGGAGTGGCTATTTCCTTAGCTGAGTCTCCACAGGTATAAATGCCTTGATTTCAGCCATGTGAGACACTGAGCAGAGGATCAACAGAAGGAGTGAGGCAATCTGTGTTGCTTAAGCCATGATGACTGGCCTCATTTATCATGCATCAATGTAAAACTAATACAGCCTGACCAGGCGGTGGCGCAGTGGATAGAGTGTCAGACTGGGATGCGGAGGACCCAGGTTTGAGACCCCAAGGTCGCCAGCTTGAGTGCGGGCTCATTTGGTTTGAGCAAGGCTCACCAGCTTGGACCCAAGGTCGCTGGCTCGAGCAAGGGGTTACTCGGGCTGCTGAAGGCCCACGGTCAAGGCACATATGAGAAAGCAATGAATGAATAACTAAGGTGTTGCAATGAAAAACTGATGATTGATGCTTCTCAGCTCTCTCCATTTCTGTCTGTCTGTCCCTATCTATCCCTCTCTCTGACTCTCTCTCTATCTCTGTTAAAAAAAACACCAAAAAAACAAAACAAAACAAAAAACTAATACAGATATCTAGAAGTGTGAACTTTAGACTAAAAGGAGGAGGCTGCTAACTACAGAAACCCAGGGGAGAAAGACACTACATTAAGGAGAAATGGATCTAGGAAAGAGACATTGAGAGAAACTAGACCCAGGTATGCCAACAACATTTGTTTCCTAAGTTAAAAATAGCCAGATTCTGTAGCCACTCTAGTAACCTGTCATCGCTGCATTTGTCTCTTATGTTCTCACATGTGGAGTAAAATAACAGAGATGATGATGGTGGTGGTGATGATGATGATGATGATGGTGATGATACAATAGTAACCCCTCCGTCCTTTACAGTTAGCAAAACTGGTATATTTATTGGCATGTTCGATTCTCCAAAACCCGGGGAGAAAATCTTTTTATCTCCACTTAACAAATGAAGAACATAGAAGATCCCTGAAGCCCCTCTGTAGTGAGTTACTCAGTGTCTGTCTCAGACCCAGACCTAAGCACCGTGGCTCCCTCCAAGGAGGGACGGAAAAGAGGAGGAGGAAAAGGAAGCAGCTGCTCCTTGAGTCAAGGCCACAAAACAAACTTCAAATGCAGTCTTCCGCCCTGGCCGGACAGCTTGGTTGGTTGGAACATTATCCCGGAATGCAGAGGTTGTTGGTTCGATCCCCGGTCAGAGCACTTACAGGAACAGAACAATGTTCCTGGTGTTCCCCCCACCCCTTTCCTCTCTCTGAAATCATTAAAACAAACGAACAATCCAGCCTGTCTCATACTGATAGTAATTTGGGCACCTGGGGAAAATAGCATCCCAGAATTCCCTTCCCCCCAAACATGCTTTGCTCTAACCCGTAACAGGTCGGCCACACAGCTCTCCCTGTTTTTACTCGGTGAAAAGAGTGGCTGGTCACCCTCCCAGCCCTCCAGCCATCCCATCCTTTCCCATCTGCACCTCCTCCCACCACCCTTTCCTTTTTTCCTCTTCCTCGTCCCCTACTGAAACGTTCATGTTCCAGTTCCCACGTTCTGCCCACTAAGAATACCGTCGCCATATGGAGGCATGAATGAATAATTATGGCTGTGCAGGCCTGTCGCCAAGCCAAGAGAAAGTGTGCATTCCGAGAGGGTTTTCCCCCAGCCTGAATCCAAAGGGAGGAACACTAATTATGTGAGTCGGGGGCCTTGAACAGGAGGAGCTGCCTACCCTGGAAGAAAGCCCGGCATCTCACAAGGAGGTTCTGGGTGTGGGATTAGCCGTTCTCTCCTCCCAATTGACTATCATATCAGTGGTGTGAGTAAATATTTGTTGTTGTCCCTGTGGAAAAGGAGGTGGAGCTTGCCTTACTGTCAGCCTCGGGTCCCACTGAAATGAGAACACTCTTTAAAAAGCTTAAGGTGCCACGATTTGCCATGGGCTCCTGAGCGAAACCTCTGTGGTAGATGTGTCCGGTGTTCACCGATGTCCAGCTCTCCCCCACCCCTTCCGGACAACACTTGTCAGCCCCATGTCAGCTTTGTGAGCTGTGACAACATCTGGCCAATGGAGTGTGAGCAGACAATGTCTGCCGGATAGTCAGATGTGATTCTCCGGCCTCTTTCTTGCCCTGCCATGAAGACCAAGGAGCCTGCATGTTTCAGATGGTGAAGCCACAGGAATCTGAGTATCATTGGCTTGGATCTTTGCGGATGACGTGGAGGACAGCTGCCCTGAGGAGTCACTCAGGCCCCCAGTGGATTTTGTGTGGGTGAGAAGTAAACCTCTGTTGTGCTGAGGCACTGAGGTTGGGGGCTGCTTGTCACTCGATCATAGCTAGCTTATTGCAACTATGACATTTCTCAACTTCACTGAGTCTGTTTTCTCTTCTAACAGGTAGAGAAAGCCTGCCAGCCTTCATTCTAGGGTGGGCCTTCTTGCACAACTTCTCCTACTGGTTCCCATCTGTTGGAAAGCAGATGTGCCCGCCACATGGCTCCAACCATGCAGATAAGCACATCACCCAAGGGGAGGGTGGAACCACAAGATAGAAGGAAGCTGGGTCTGCACGACTGTCAATCACAGTCACCCCGCCAGCCTGAACCGGCTAGCCTGCTATGTAAAAGCAAAATGCACTTTCATCTTATTGAAGCCACTCTCCTTTGGGACTCTTGGTTGCAGAAATTTCACCTTTATCCTAGCTGATACACTGGATAAAAAAAGATGCTGCAGCAAATGTTTTAGTTTATTTCACATATGCTTCCCAAGAACCCGAAGGACCCACAGCTACGAAAGCCATCTTTCTTGATTGTCAGCCTGGCTAAAGATCTCTGCCTTCCTGGCCCTGGCCGGTTGGCTCAGCGGTAGAGTGTCGGCCTAGCGTGCGGAGGACCCGGGTTCGATTCCCGGCCAGGGCACACAGGAGAAGCACCCATTTGCTTCTCCACCCCTCCGCCGCGCCTTCCTCTCTGTCTCTCTCTTCCCCTCCCGCAGCCAGGGCTTCATTGGAGCAAAGATGGCCCCGACGCTGGGGATGGCTCTGTGGCCTCTGCCTCAGGCGCTGGAGTGGCTCTGGTCGCAACATGGCGACGCCCAGGATGGGCAGAGCATCGCCCCCTGGTGGGCAGAGCGTTGCCCCTGGTGGGCGTGCCGGGTGGATCCCGGTCGGGCGCATGCGGAAGTCTGTCTGACTGTCTCTCCCCATTTCCAGCTTCAGAAATAGAGAAAAAAAAAAAAAAAGAAAAAAGAAAAAGATCTCCGCCTTCCAGAAGCAGGAGAGCCAGGTCCCTCTCCTGGGGTGGCAGGATGGAGGGTCCTAAAGGGCACAGCAATTTGTTGTCCCCTGTCCTAATACTCCTCACAGTTCCCAATAATCCACAGAAGGTGTCTTTCAACCCCGGCCACCACATTCTCAACAGAGTGGACAGCGTCAACCACAGGGCTGTCACCAGAGTCAAGTCCTGCACCAGGGGAGCTGCCAGCGAAGGGGACGGCAGGTTCCCCTGGTCGCCCTGCCCTGGCAGCGACAGAATACAGTAAGGGAAGGCCGTGTAGAATGTACAGCTCCTTTGTCAATTGAAGTTAAACTGTAAACTGTCTTTTTATGTAAATGGAGACATTTCAGATACAGAGGCAAACATGTGCCTTTTGCTGTGAACCCCCCTCCATGCCCACCCTCCCCGCTTCCTCACGGCCTCCGTCTCACTGCTGCAGGGCCTGTCTCACCACTCTTCCAGGGCCCAGAACCAAGGCCACCTCTTCCCCTCAGGAAACCTGAGTGTCCTCCACAATCAGATCAACTGCTCCCTTCTCCAAACTGCTAAGGCATGTTATCTGTGCTTCCCCGGGGGCCTTGGTGCTTTGGGGAGGATGCCTGAGGCAGGCTGTGCACTGGCTGGAGACAGAGCCCCTTCCTGAGCACAGGGAATGTCTGTGTTCGGCATTGTGCCCGGGGACTCTGGTACTGCTCGCCCTCGATGCTTATGTCAAACCGATCAGTCAGGAGCTACTATGACCTCTGCTTTAACGAGGAGGAAACTACAGCACAAAGAGGGACAGCAACTCATGGTCACGCAGCTGACCACTGGTGCTTTAGAGATTCCAACCTGGAACGCTGCAGGAGAGCTGACGATTGCAGCCAGCGCACAGCACTGCTCTCATTCACGAGACGGACAAGCAGGTGCCCGGGGGGCGGGGCACAAGGGGACTGTCCACACCAGAGAAGGAGGCGCCACTTCCACTAAAGCCCCTGTATGGTCCCGTTCCTATGTGAGATTCCATCACAGGGGCTCCCTTGCCTAGGTTCCTGCCAAGAGCAGGCTTGAGATTTGAGTTACTCAGCTGAGATGGTGAAACAATTCTGTCAATTAAGTCAAATATCCAGTCAATGTAGCGAAAAATCAGTCACTGCGGGTCTGGCTACAGAACCCAGCCCCCCCCCTCCCCCCACCTCCAGGTGATAGATTCTTTCCTAGGCCCCAGGTGATGGAAGAGATGCTGCCCTAATTCCCAGACCCTAATTTGCATGCTGCTCTCCGATTGGTTGGAGAGATTCACACCTAAAGCAGCCCCAAGATCTCCTGTGAGCAAAGGAGGGGCAAACCCTGTGGGTCCTAAAATATGTGTGAGAATGGATGGAGAGCCAATTCACCCCAGATCCAAACAGCACATTCCCATGCTGGGTGGTGAGTTCTGTGCTGCCTGCTGTAGAAATGCAAATTGCCATAATAAATGCCGATTATCCCAATTACCTCTAATTGTCTGGCTTGTGTAGCAAGAGCATTACCGTAGGAGAGGCCGATGAGGGATAAGGGAGAGGATGCATTTAGCAGAATACCCTATCCAGGGAGTTAGGTGACAAATGAAATAGGTAAACCAGCCCTGGAAGCCCCCTCTGCGGTCTGCTCACCACAGAAAGACAAGGGGACTTCAGAGTCCCCCAGCTGCTTGGGGACAGTGCTGATGCAGTGACATCTTTATGCAACGGTCATTAAATGCTATTTTAAAAATTGGCTGTGTGCTGGAGAGATAAGGGCAGAGAATACATGCTTTTTCTCCATGCCTTCTTCCTTCTGGCCAGCTGGGTCTGTGGAACAGCTAGGGTAGAGGAGATGGGGTTGTCGGACGGAGTGACATTTCTTTCCATCACTGTAATGTAACATTTGATTGGTCCATTTATTTAATCAACCAGCCAGGCATTCGGGAAGCATATACCAAGCATCTGGAAACACAGCATTTTAGAGCCAAAAAATTATGTTAGTAACTATACACACTGTAGTACAACAGTTGTACTGGGTGAATCAATTCCTTCCTGTAGTAAATAATTTACTGAGCTTCAACCAGATGCCAGGCGCTGTTCTAGGCCCTGGAAATACAGCAATATATAGACCAGACCCACCCACACAAATCCTTGCCTTCACAGAGTCTACATTCTGGTTTGGGGAGACTGGATAAGTGAGATAAGCACATGAACAGCATAATAGAAAGAGGGAAGTGCTGAGGAGAAAAGTAAAGCTGGGTTGGGGATGAAGATGACTGATTGATTACCAGGCTTGGGGTTGACCTTTAATGCAGTTCTGGTGACATAAAAAGATACAATACAAAACCTTTGAGATAGACTGTCCCCTCTCTCCCCCCCAAAAAAACCCACATTCTTTTAGTCAATACCTGAATAAAGTAGAGAAAATTTGTAAGACAGAAAGAATGTGGTCACCAGCTATCTACAAGTGCGTTAGGGAAGGTCTTGTGGTTATGTAGGCTTCTTTTTTATTAGCTTAGGTAAGATCACAAGTCTGGCTGGGACCTCTTAATTCTGTTACAGTATTGATTAAGGCTGAGCAAATGCAAAACATGCAGTTTGTACAGGCCCTTGTGAAATTAGAAATGTTTCCATTTACTGATAGAGCAATAATTACTGTAAAGAACTATGGGCATCGCGGCTGAAAGGAGAAATAACTGCATTTGCCAAGGAAGAGAAGAGCAGGGCCTGAGCGGTGAATCTGAGATGGTTGCCCTGCGTTGGGTTCTGAACCCCACCTGGGTCAGAGGAGGGACGCGTCGGAGAACTCAGATGGATAGGTGGCGGAGAGCCCCAGGAGGGCTGCTGGCAGGACTGCGTGGATTGCAGAGGGAGCTACGGAGACTCCTTCCTCTCTTACCGGGTTTAACATCTGGGCTTTGGCTGACAATGTTAGAGACACGCGGGCCCCCTTCCAGGACGCCGTGCAGGTTCCCTGATGACTTGGTCCACAGCCTCCCTCTTCTCAGCCCTCTCTGTCTCCTTCCCCTCTTCTATCTCATGCTTGTTTTCCTGCCATCTGTGCAGCTCATTCCGTCCTTGGAAAGAGATTCTGACTCATCTGTGAGACCACAATGAATACCACCACCGCAGTGCTACCCCGCCAGTGACAGCACTTGAAGATTTACACATTTTCGTGTCCATTATCTCTCGGAATCCTCAGGCGAATCCAACCTCTTTGTTTATGGGTGAAGGTACCCATGCCCAGAGAAGGTGCTCAAAGTCACAGAGTGGAAGAAAGCGGGTGGTCTGGCAAGAATGCACATATCCACCGTTACCTCATCACGACTGGTTGCCTGTAGTATCCATTGTATCCTTCTCTTCTAGCAATAGAATTGTGGCTGGACATATGCCTTCCAGGAAGAAGACAAGATTTTCCAGTCTCTCCTGCAACTAGGTTTGGTTGTGTGACTACGTCTGGCCAATGAGGTGAATGTGATAAAGGTATGGGCAACTTCTGGCTTCTGGGAAGTGTCCTTACAGGGAGGGTTGGGCCCTTCCTTCTTTTCCTCTCTGCTGGCTGGAATGTGGACGTGAGACCTGGAGTTGCACTGGCCGTTTTGGACCAGGAGGTGGACCTGGGAGTAGAGGCCATACCCAGCAGGGCCTGGGTTTGGAAGGAGCCCAGACTGTCAGGAGGTGGACCTGGGAGTAGAGGCCATACCCAGCAGGGCCTGGATTTGGAAGGAGCCCAGACTGTCTAGCTTGGCTTTCAGGTAAGACAAGAATAAATTTCTGTTGTCCAATTTGGGCTTTTTTGTCATTCAAAGTCTTATTTTGTCTTAGTAATATAATAGTATTTTATCTACAAACAGAGCTGAGTCTTCGAATACAGAAAGATGCCTTTCTATTTCTGCAACTAGGATCCTAACTCAGAAGTTCTTCTCTCCCCCGACTAATGCAGTAGTTGTTCCCTAATCTTCCCCGTTTCTGGTCTGTAAAGCCAGTAGCCACGGCCACCAACACAGCCGCCTGACCCGTGCAGGTTCGCATTTGATTCGGACAGACGGTAATGAAACAACGGAGCCAAGAACTGGTGGGCCATTACCTTTAATCCTAGCTTGCACCCAGCGGGCAAGAAATACACACAGTGGGAAAACACTTCTCTTTCCATTCAGGGCTCCCAAAGCCACTGACACATCCGGGTTTTCCTAGAATCAAAGGTTCTACCTCACCAGACTTATTCACCTCTGTTCCTCTTCTCCTTCTTTCTGCACGAATTCTGCACAAACTGGCTTCTCCTTCAGCACTCTGCCATCTTGGCTGCCTCTCCTCTGCAATACTGATGACAGGATCTGAGCAATGCTAATTTCAGGAACTGAGAGAGAGAGAGCCCCTGGTCTCCCTTATTTTATAGTGTAGAAATTAAAGCCTTTAAGCCAGTATACAAACAAGGGGGTCTCTGATACAAAGCCATTTATCTGAGGCATAAATGGGATTCCTCCTAAGAGTGTACCACCCCTATCATGCAACAGTCAAGGGTATGGGGAAAAGCTTAGTGTTGAGAAGATCTTAGTATTAAAACTAAGCCTTAGGCTATAGGGACCCTGCCTGCTTACAGCCTGTCCCCCACACCCAATGCAAACTCTAAGTGAGCAAACATATACATCATATTTGCAAACTTGTTTGACCCACATGGTCCCACTAGCTCACACTGATACTCCACACTAGGGACAGGGGGAACCTTTCAAGTTAGCCCGGCTATCTCCCCTCCTGGCTCGAAACCTTCAGTGACTTTGCATTTGCTTCAAGTTGGTGTTCGAATCTCTTCCCACGGGTGCTAGTGCCCCGTGACCGTGCCCCTGCCCAGCTCTCCAGAGGAGTCCCCACCCTTCCCTGCCCGGGGCTGTAGGCCAGGCTGCCGACTCCACTCCATGCTCCCTGCGAGCACCACACCATTCCTTGTCCAGGTGCTTGCTCGCGCCATCTCTTCCACCTGGCACAACGACCTGCCCCTGCAGTCTGGCCGACTCCTGAGTGTGCCGCAGTGTTAACTCGGGCTTGAGCCCTGCAGCCGGCCTTCTCCGGTTACTCTTATTCCCGCTCCGGACCGTGGCCTCTGTGGCTACACTGCATTAACACGATCTCGTCTGTGCCTGTCCCCTCCACCAGACTGTGACACCCCCCCAGAGCAAGGACCGCCAGCTATTTCGTCATCCTCTCCCCAGAACCTGGTAACGACGCCACCAAACCAGACAGTCAAGCTTTCAATGAATAGACTAATTAATTGTAGCAGATGCTGTTGGTGAGTCACCCATAACCCTCGGCATTCACCGTTCTCACTGTAAAAATTAATACACAGAAATCTCATTTTAAATGGAGTCGGGAAGCTAGAAGAGAGAACTCTCGTGCATATATCACCCAACAGACACTACTGACCCCAACAGGAATAGAAGTACCTTGCATCTCGGACAGGAAGAGATACTACTTCTTATTTATTTATTTATTTATTTATTTATTTATTTATTTATTTAGTTGAGAGGAGCGGAAATAGTGAGGCAGACTCCCACATGTGCCCCGACCAAGATCCAGTCTGGGGATGATGCTTGAGTACCAAGCTATTTTTAACACCTGAGGCAACTGAGCTATCCTCAGCACCTGGGGCCACGCTTGAACCAGTTGAGTCACTGGCTGTGAGAGGGGAAAAGGGAGAGGAGAAGGAGAGAAAAGGGAAGAGAAGCAGATGATGACTTCTCCTGTGTGCCCTGACTGGGAATGGCACCCAGGACGTCCACACACTAGTCCTACACTCTATCCACTGAGCCAGCAGCCAAGGCCAAAAGATACTACTTCATTGTCTCAGCAAGAGGAATAAGAGTCCTCATCGCCCAGTAACAGCTTAGTCAATGGGAGACTGCCATACGTCAGCCAGTGAAAAGTCACTATACTTCTTTCACTGTCCTCCAATAGACTTCTAATTTTTTAATTTTTTTTTAACAGAGACAGAGAGAGAGTCAGAGAGACAGATAGACAGGGACAGACAGAAAGGAACAGAGAGAGATGAGAAGCATCAATCATTAGTTTTTCGTTGCGCATTGCGACACCTTAGTTGTTCATTGATTGCTTTCTCATATGTGCCTTGACCGCGGGCCTTCAGCAGACCGAGTGACCCCTTGCTTGAGCCAGCAACCTTAGGTCCAAGCTGGTGAGCTTTTGCTCAAACCAGATGAGCCCGCACTCAAGCTGGCGACCTCGGGGTCTCAAACCTGGGTCCTTCCGCATCCCAGTCTAACGCTCTATCCACTGTGCCACCACCTGGTCAGGCTGGACTTCTTATTAACAACGGCCCTTCCCAAGTCTGTAAAAGAGTGGTCCTCTCTGTTGTTTCCCTTGACTTGCTCTTGGTTTGCCCTTAGACTGTATGTTCCAAATCACAACTTGTCGTTGTTCCTTAATAAACCCATTTTTCTGGCAATTTGTTGAAGGTCAATACTGTGTATACGCTCCAGGAGTCTGTGACTTTGCCTAAAGGTTTCCTCTGGCCATAGGAACTCACCGGGCTTAGGTGGACAGGCCAGAAATGCTGAGAAATTAGCTCCCTCTGTAGCCAATCTTGGATAGAGCTATAATAAATGAAATGACCTTTGTAGTTCCATTCAAATCTCAAGTTTGCAGATTTTATGACCTTAAGACAAAATGATCAGGCCACCCCAGGGAGCAGGCAGCAAGGTGGAGCGGAGGGAAAATTAGAGCTTATAAATGCACTAAGCAAAGGTCTTCCCACTGTAGTCAGGTGTCCTTCTGCAATTAACCCCTCTTCTAGGGAAGGACCCTGGAGAAGGGGGACACAGCTTTGCATTGGGGAGTTCATCTGAAGGAAGAGTCTCAGGCTGTCTTTAAGGAGCGCCTGATGAACAGAGGTTGGGACACCACCTGAGAGGTGCCAGTTGACCACACATCCAACAAAACCCTGTCTGAGCGTCTGAGCAGTGTTTGCATGAGGAGGCCATGTGGACACAGAGGAGAGGACCCCACTCAAGCATCTGTGAGGATCGCTCCCTCTGGAGGGCAAACCCACAGGCCTCGGACTGCGCAGAGCATGAGAAGGACAGGGAGGAAGTGCTCTGACACCCTCGGCCTCACCGGCCCACTCACATCACCCAGGCAGCTGCTTCGCTTTCCCCGGAACGTTCTCATTCGCAAAACCAAGACAACATGGGTTGCATTGTCTCCGTGTTTGGAAATTCAAATGAGATGATGGTGATGATGGTGATGATGGTGATGATGTGATGATGGTGATGATGTGATGATGTGATGATGGTGATGATGTGATGATGGAGATGATGTGATGATGTGATGATGGTGATGATGTGATGATGTGATGATGGTGATGATGTGATGATGGTGATGATGTGATGATGGTGATGATGTGATGATGGAGATGATGTGATGATGGTGATGATGTGATGATGTGATGATGGTGGTGGTGGTGATGATGTGATGATGTGATGATGGTGGCGGTGGTGATGGTGGTGATGTGATGATGTGATGATGTGATGATGGTGATGGTGGTGATGATGGTGATGATGTGATGATGGTGATGATGTGATGATGGTGGTGGTGGTGATGATGTGATGATGTGATGATGGTGATGATGTGATGATGGTGGTGGTGGTGGTGATGGTGATGATGTGATGATGGTGATGATGGTGATGATGTGATGATGGTGATGATGTGACGATGTGATGATGTGATGATGGTGATGATGTGA